>NC_058406.1:169822813-169907597 GCF_002201575.2 Neomonachus schauinslandi
CTTTCTTTCTTTCTTTCTTTCTTTCTTTCTTTCTTTCTTTCTTTCTTTTTCTTCTTTCTTTCTTTTCTTTCTTTTCTTTCTTTCCATACCATAAAAGTCCCCTCAAGGAGTCACTCTCAGAAAAATCAGAAATTACAAACTTTATGTAGGTGCCCTCATGATCCCCTTTAAAGTCTTCTTTTCCCTTGTCCTTCTAACCTCCCAGCCCTATTCCATTTCATGCTGGTTTGAGTTTATTGCGAGTGGGTTTGTGTTTAAATAGGAACAAGATCGAGCTGGGCCGAAAGTTTGAACCCAATGACAAGGAGTTCTGGAATTATATCAAATACTGCTTCTTAGTAGTTGTGTGACTTTAGTTTTATCATCTCTGAGTTTTGTCTTAGCTGCAAACATGGGGAAAATAAAGCTTTCCTTTCATCATCCTTGAATAGATCTCATGTGAATGGGCTTAACTTTTTCACAGGTAGCAACTTCTTGATAAATAGTACTTTACATTTTTGAAGTCTGAAAAAAACCTTTAAGAGTCCAAGAAAGTAAGCTATAATGATGGAGTAGTGCTCTGTGGGGAGGGTATTTGCAGAGGAATTTTCTTTTCTTTTCTTTTCTTTTTGGAATTTGAATTCTATTATTTTAAAGATTTTATTTATTTATTTGACAGAGAGAGAGAGAGTCCAAGCAGGGGGGAGCAGGAAAGGAAGCAGGCTCCTGCCTAAAATGGTTAGTGACCCTGTCGCTATTGAATTTTCATTTGTCCTGTGGTTCTGAGACTATCAGTTTAGTACACATTTTACAGGCCAAGTGTTGTCTTTAGGTCTGATTCTCACAACAGCCCCAGCAAAAGGCTGTTCCTATTTTGCAAATGAGAAAATTGAGGATCAGGGTTATACAGATAGCAAGAGTCATGGTAGTATTGCATTTAAATATAGTTTGTTCCAAGACTTTTTTTTTAACATTTTTTTTAAAGATTTTATTTATTTACTTGAGAGAGAGAGAATGAGCCGGGGGAGGGGCAAAGAGGGAGGGAGAAGCAGACTCCCTGCTGAGCAGGGAGGCAGATGAGGGGCTCAGTCATGAGTGAGTGAAAAGTGAAAAGGAAAGGTGAAAGGTGAAAGGACCCCAGGATCATGACCTGAGCTGAAGGTAGACGCTTAACCACTGAGCCACCCAGGCCCCCCTGGAATTGAATTCTTAATCAGAACTAATTCTGGCTTTCCTTCGGCCCAATAATCCTTTCTTCAAGTCAGTAACGTAGCACTTACCATGCTATAGTTACTAGTTGTTAACATATGTGGCCCACTGCTAGGTTATCAATTTCCTGAAAGTTGAGGTTATGTCTTTTTTATTCTTTTAGGTTCTATAGGACCAACCTATATTATTGGATACTTAATTCTTGTAGTCTGTGTGTGGATTGGCTTAATGCTTCCCACTCTTCTGAGACACTGTAGGAGCCAACCTATAGCCCAGGTCCATGGCTAACTTGGCTTTTTGAGACTTGCAATGAATGCGCTTTTCTAAAGTATTCTAAAGTCTTCCTCTTTCTTTATGGAGTGACTTTCTAATTAAAAATAATCATGGTGCCTGGGTGGCTCAGTCAGTTAAGTCTGACTCTTGGTTTCGGCCTAAGTAGTAATCTCATGGATCATGAGATTGAGCCCCACATTGGGGTCTGCATTGAGCGGGAAATCTGCTTGATTCTTGCCCTTTGCCCCTCCGCCCACTCACACTTGCATGCTCTCTCTCTCAATAAATAAATATATATATTTTTAATGACCAATACCTGCCCTAGGCTGGACAGGATACCCAACACCTGTATGAGATGCAGTGATAGAACAGTGATTCTATCAACCTATCTGCAACTTATTACATTTCGATTGACAAAAATGATTTTTTTTCCCAAGGGATTCACTGGAATAAGTGACAGAAAAGAGAATTTTTTTTCACCATTGCTTAGAACTTTTAGTTCAGATTTCAGGTTTTCCTTCATCCTTTGGCAACAGAAAGGAATGCAAACAACACAATCAACACCCAAACAAAATAAAATTGGTTGAGTCAATCCTCAGCTTGTGCCTGTTGGGATGATTACTGTGGGGAGTAATAAATACCACCCAATTCCATATTTTC
Organism: Neomonachus schauinslandi; assembly: GCF_002201575.2. Lineage (NCBI taxonomy): Eukaryota > Metazoa > Chordata > Mammalia > Carnivora > Phocidae > Neomonachus > Neomonachus schauinslandi. Next base: position 169,824,935 of record NC_058406.1, read on the forward strand.
TGTCTGGGATTTTAGCGGTAGTAATTCTATTTTCTGCATCTCAAATCTGCTTACTCAATTTGACTTGAAAAAAAAAGATCCTCACAGTGAACGATTGAGTTCATTTGGTCCACCTTGCTTCCTTAGCTTTCTAAATTTTTCACATGCAGATATGTAAGTTTTAATTGCCAAGACCTGAAAAATATCTTTAACTTGGATATTCTGACCAGAAGATGCACTAGGGAAATCATATTCTGCCTAAAAAATTTTCTTTTCTTTTTCCTTTTTTTTTTTTTTTTTACAGATTTTATTTATTTATTTGAAAGAGAGAGAGAGCGAGAGAGCATGAGAGGGGAGGAGAGGAAGAGGCAGGCTCCCCACTGAGCAGGGAGCCTGATGTGGGGCTCGATCCCAGGACACTGGGGTCATGAGCTGAGCCTAAGGCAGACGCTTACCTGACTGAGCCACCCAGGTGCCCATCTGCCTAACAAATTTTCTAAAGAAAAGGTCATCCTGCAATGAGTTCAGTGCGGACATAAAAACTTCTTCCTAGTGAGTTTTCCTCATGTGAAATAACTGAGTATTTAATATTACAGGTAATTTTTTGTGCTTAGTCTCATTATACAAACTTTATAGTACTAAGGAGCATCAGTGATACTTTTAAGGAGTTATCTGTTTCAAAATATAATTGCAGTCCCTGCCCATTAAGACCTTGAAGAGAACATGTTGAAATATTGGGTCTGAGTTAGGTGGATGTCAGGCAATCCATATTTAATCTATAATAGCATGACTTTCAAAAGGTCCCTTCCTTTTTTATTCTCTCTTCCCATCCGCCCACTCCAATCAACCCTACTCAATGGAGAAAACTTTTTGCCTTTTCAAAGTTAAAAGCTACTCCTATTCTTTTGGCTCTGGACCTCTCTGGATGACCAAGTTTTGTTAACTTAGTCTCAGAACTGGCTCCCTTCTGAGGAAGTTCTTCAGAGGTCAGAGGCTAATGGTATCAAACATAGGGCTGTCTGGTTTATTGTAAGGGTGTTTGGTTAAGATCTAGATCTCAGATAAGAGTGGAGTTGCGCTGGCTGGGAAAGGAAATGGTTTCTGATACAGCACAGTGATTCCTAGAAGGAAGCCAAGAGCAGGAGAGCCACTGAACACATGTTAAGTTGTAGTTTGTTTTTCCTTAGAATTGTTGGATTGCCAAATACCATCGTTTAATGAGAACCAAAACTTGAGTTATAGGTAAAAATAAGACTCACCTCCAGATCTACACTATGAAGCCCAACAGCAAATCAGAGGACTCGGAAGGAGCTGTGAAGCGAAACAAATGAGTTTCCAGTTCCCTGAATTTAAACCCATACTCCCTGGATTTGGAGGTCAAAGCTCACCACTCAAGGTGACACCTCATATTTTATTTAAGTACATTTCTTCTAAAGAGCTGAAAGCACCTGGCAGACATGAACTTTTTTGTGCAGTGAAAGAAAACTCAGATATTACCAAGTGAGGAACTACAAAGATCCGTGTCCCTTGGTCCATCCAGTTTAATAATATTGATTTTATCCTCACATTACTTTGTTTCTTATGTACACTTTCAAGGTAATAGATCACTCTAGCCAGTCGCCTGATTTACAGAAGACAGCTTTATCTTCTTGAAATATTTTCTTACAGGGGACTTCAGAGTTTCCTTGGGGTCACCACAAAGACCCTATGCATGCAAGTGTGCTCTGTTAATATTTGTTCTCATTGTCCCCCTAAATTTTACTTTCACTGATCAAGGACAATCTTGATAATGTCCAACTGTCAACTGAGGAGAAAGTGTTCAGAAGAACATGGAGAATAATTCCAGTATGGCAGAAAAATGAGGAAGAATGTTTACGGTGATACTGTAGTTCAACTTCTTCATTTTCCTAGTGAGGAAATTAAAACTCAGAGAGTTCCAAGTTTTTTATTCTCAGGAGAAAAAAAAAAGAAAAGAAAAAAGATGCTGTGTTTATGGTGCAACTGTCTTTTGAAATTCCAACCTTAGAGAAAGTCCCTGTTAGAGCAGTAGCTAGTCTGGAAATGACTACAGTTCTGGAACTGCCCTGCATCATCAGCATGGTCCTGAGTGACCTGCCCCTCTGTACCTTAAGCCATGGCCACGTCTTCCAGCTCTAAATGACGAGAGTAGCCTAGTGTTCTTCCTTTGGGTCCTCTGACTATACTTTGTTCTCAATTAGGTACGGCCTTAAAGCCCATGGCTCATGTGGAGTTGGTGATTCATGTCTGGCTGGCTTTTTCACATATCACCTCACCTCGTTGTTACACTGGTTGCATTTTTTAAGCTTCCAGGTGCTCTTCTGGCACATCATGGAGGAAGGGCCAGAAAGTATTTGTTGCTGTGGAGAGCAGGTCATCCTTTACCCAGCTCGACTGGTTCCTGGGATCCCAAGGACAGACCGCAACATTCTTCTCTATCTAGCCATTCTTACAGAAACAGCATGAGTTCATTTCCTCCATGAAGCCCTACCTGACCTCTGTAAACTGCTCCTGACCCATTATGGCTCCAACCACATTGCTTATTTGACATTGGCTCTTGGATTGCTTATTTTTTGCATGTGTCTTTTGCACCTGTCTTACCTCCTCACTGACTCTGTGAAGCCCTTAAAGAAGGGAGCTATGTCTCTTGCATCACCATCTGTGTCTACTCTGTTGCTGGACATAAAAGTGGATGCTTACAGAATACTTGATATCTTTTCTTCCCTTCAAAAGCTGTCGTTACAAGAAAAAAATTTCTCCCTCAGTTTTATCCTCTTATTCAGTTCCTCCCCACCCACTCTGACAACGTTTGTTTGCGTGTGACTAATTCTCGAAGAACTTGACACTGGTTTACTCAGATACCTTGAAGTTTCATGCTCAAAATGACACTGTGAGAGAAATGCTAATGTGACAGTGTTGCATTACACAAACTGCTCTGTTAAAAACGCTGAGATTAAACCCAGGTGTAGACAAGACACAATTATAAAGGAGATGTCATTTGTTGGCTACTAGGGTTTTACTTTCAGGAATTTTCCTCCTTAATGATTCCTCTTGTCTGGAGACACTAAGGATTTCTCAATGCCCTCATGCTTTCACCATCCTTTCTTGTCCCTCCTACCCCCACATACCCAGAGCCCTTAAACTCGCTGATGTTGAAATACAAGCGACTGCCAAAGTGCATTTCTTCTTCTACAGTCACCTGCAATTCTCAGGTGGAGAATGTGACACAAAAGAGATGATTTTTGACTGATTGAGACATATCCTGGAGAATGTGGGGGTGTCAAAAAGCATCCCCTGCCTGTTATTTTCCCTCACAGAGAGCCACAAGATAAAAATAAAGATTTGGGAGGAGAACATTGTCCCTGAGGCAGATTTCCAAAATCATATCCTGGTTTTCTAGGTCTTTGGATCATTCTGCCACAGTGGTAGTGTGTGCAAAATTGTATAGTAATAAAACCTACAGGTTGAGAGTAAACCAGGTTAGTGTCCCCCAGTGGGCATAGTCCAAAGTCCAGATGTTCCCCTCCGAACAGCTCTATGGTAACAGCAAAACAAACAGGTGCAGGACAGGGGCCATGGGATGAAGACTGCCTCAGCTAAGGAGCTGTGTGGAGGTATCAAAAGATCCAAAGAAAAATAACAGCTCCTGCCATGCCAGTCTTCCATATTTTCCCTATTAACCATTTTACTTAAGACTAAAAGTAAAGTAAATCCAGCAACGCTTTCTGATTGAGAATTGTACCCAACTCCAGAAAATCCTTTCTTTGTTAGTTTATTTGATTACTCGACTTAGATTACTTTTCCTCACTTACCATTTTCCCCAAAATTCATCTGCTTTTATAATTTGATTACCTCCAGCATCTACTCTGTGTCTTGTATGCTCAGAGGGATCAGGATCAGGACAGGATTAATTCACTCCTACCTTCAGGGGTTGGTCCTGGTCAACGTGACCTTGAACATGTCCACTCCTACCTACTACAATGATTGGTTCATAGATAAGTATGTAACCCAGGCTTCTTTCAGTTTCTGTCTAGGCTTAGGATCTAAGTAGGTCCGATGGTCCCTTGACTTTTGTTGATTGGTTATGGTAGAGAATCAACATCCTTTTCTGGACAGTTAGCAGATGTAAGGCCTAAGATGGCTATAGATATTTTACTACAATAAAAAGTGTCAATCTGGAAACAAAGCCTACTCCTATATAAGAAGATAGCAAAGAAGAGGTAATTACAGAACAGTGGAACTAGAGCCTTGATCAAACCACGAGTGCAGCTATAATTGGTCTTTTTATTTAAAAAATATATCTTGTTTATTGTTTAAATCTGTCAGATCTTTCTTTTTTTTTTAAAGATTTTATTTATTTATTTGACAGAGAGAGATAGCGAGAGCAAGAACACGAGCAGGCAGTGGGAGAGGGAGAAGCAGGCTTCCCGCCGACCAGGGAGTCTGACGTGGGGCTCGATCCCAGGACCCTGGGATCATGACCTGAGCTGAAGGCAGACGCTTAACGACTGAGCCACCCAGGCGCCCCAGATCTTTCTATTTCTTATTACAAAACTAAAGCTAAAAGATAAGCCATATATCATAATATACTGATAATTCCACCTCAAAGGCCTATATGTATTTTTTTTAGTATTTTTTCCTTTGAGATAAATCTTATAAACAGTAAAATGCACTGATTTTGAGTATACTTTTGGACAATGTGTATACACCCATGTAAATAACATTTAAATCAAGATTGAAATAGATTGAAAGAATAACTGCAAATCTTTGGAATCCCAAGATGGTCATATGAATGAACCTGAGCTATCCTGCTGGAGGGGACACCTGGAGGGGAACGAAGGAAACCCAGCATGGAGCTGGCCAACAACCAAACGCATGAAAGGGCCCTTCCTACAGGATCCAAATCATATAGAGCAGTACATATGAAAGATGCATAAGATCAGCTGAGTTTGTCCAGAGGACAAAAATTATGCAGCTGACCAACAAAATCATGAGCTAAAGTGAATTTTGCTTTAAGCTGTGAGGCTTTGCAATGGTTTGTTACACAGTGAAAATAAATTGGCGGAAAGTATAGAACATTCCCTTCACCTCGAAAAGTTTCCTCACGCCCCTCTTCTGTCGAGTCTTACCTCGCCATCAGCTACTCTTCTGATTTCTATCCCTGTTATTTATGTCTGTCTTAGACTTCATATAAACAAATTCATGTATACTTCTTTATGACTTCTGTTACTCAATATAATGTTTTTGAAATCTAAATTTTTGTGTATTTGTTCCTTTCATTGCTGAGTAATGCATCATTGTGTGACTGTATGATAATTTGTTTATCCATTCTCCTTAATAAACTTTTGGGTTGTTTTCACTTATTCAATTCTGTCTTTTAATCAATCAAACTTTTTTTGTTGTTTGTTGGTTGGTTGGTTTTGTTTTGTTTTTGTTTTTTGGGGTTTTTTTTGCCTGCTTGGTTGAAAGTAGCTACTAGAGTTAACTATTAGAACCTCTTTCTGGGTTTATTTTAGCAACTCCCTAGCAACTGGTTTCTTCGTAGGGACATTACTCTTTAAACCAGAACAGTAAATCACACAAATAGTAAGTGGTTTTATCATCTAAGTCTTAGTCAGACTTTCAGTCGATTTTTCTTCTGATGCCATAATCTGAACAGTAGGAAGATAATCCTGATGACAGAGTAAGCTAGAAGGAAGAGCGGCACTGAGATTTTTTTGTATGTTGTGTGATCTGTTAATGCTGAAAAATCTCTCTTTTACTGGGTCATCATTCTTACTTCTTCCCTATGCCACTCTAAAGTTACTGTCCCCAGAGAGCTTTGTAATTCAAGCCTTGGTTGCTGTTTCAAACTAAAAAATATTTTTCTTTTTGTTGTAAGCATTTATTAATTTCTAAAATACATATTGTTCAGATTCTTTACTTTACTACCCCTTCAAAATGCTTTATTCTAGAAAGAACACTTTATCCATAAAAAGCTTAGCCTGATGCCTAACCTGGTTGGTGCTTGATGATCAATGGTATTTTGCTTTCTTTTTCCTTCTGCTAAATGCAAAGGCAGAGTTCAGGACCAGTGGATGTGTTCATAGGACATGTATGTGGTGGGAATAAAAATATTTCTCACTAGGCTCAGGTCGAAGACATAATGCACTCAACCACAGCTGACAAACCAGTTGGCTAATTCCGCAAAAGGTAGATGAATAGAGCTTATTTACAGCAAAAGAAAAGGCTTGGACTTAAAACTGACAAGCAATTGTAGGGTATTATGAATTCTTACTCATTTTCTTTGCTTATGAATCGTAGTTCTAAGGCATATCATCCTAATATTTGAATGCCAATTTGATGAAAGGATTCTACATGGATGGCAAGAAAAGAAGAATATACTGGCAATCAAAGAGGAATAATAACAGATATTTATGTTGAGTTTTAGGGTTATTACACTCCATCACTTTTTGAGGGATTAAGATATTTCCTACCCTGTACCTCCACATATTCTTCATTGGCAGAAAAGGAAATTCTATCTTAGCGTTTGATTTTTCATCAATCTAGAGAATAAACATTACTTCTCCACTGCTGAAAATAAAAGAGATTTCAGTATTTACTGTAATGGATTTTAAATGAGTATAAATACAGAACAGATCTGGTGGTTGACCAATGGTGTCTCCAGATGTCTGGGTCCAGTGGTACCCTGCCATGCATTTCCCTCTTAAACTTGCCTGCAGAATAGCCTCATGACCTGGTTAACCCAAATTGGATGGCGTGGGGAATGGGAAGACTCATTTGGGACCACTCTCTCAGGCCTTTGATTTTAATGGAAATAATCCTGTTTTGTTTTGTTTTGTTTTGGGGTGTGTGTGTGAGTCCTTGCACAACATCACAGTGGGGATTTGAAGTGAAAGTGGAGAGAAGTATAGAAACCAAAGCATCTCTCTGACTGGCTGTGTTATACCACCAATGGAACACAAATAAGGTGAATGGGTAAAGGAAAGATGAACTACAAAGAACATTTTTAGGAAGATCCCTTATCTTGAATAGGTGCTCCTTTCATGTTTGCTGCTAAGACCCAAATGATTTTTTATATGCTAGGAATTTTTTTCTTTGTGTAAAATCAAATATGTTGAAGTGTATTTATGTCATAGAAGAATGATCAAAGGAAATATGTCTTCTCTCAAATTAATGAAAGAACTTGTTATACACTTTAACAAAAAGTAGACAGGTTCTTTTTTTTTTTTTTTTAAAGATTTTATTTATTTATTTGAGAGAGAGAATGAGAAAGAGAGCACATGAGAGGGGGGAGGGTCAGAGGGAGAAGCAGACTCCCTGCCGAGCAGGGAGCCCGATGCGGGACTCGATGCGGGACTCGATGCGGGACTCGATCCAGGGACTCCAGGACCATGACCTGAGCCGAAGGCAGTCGCTTAACCAACTGAGCCACCCAGGTGCCCCAAAAGTAGACAGGTTCTTAATTAATATCTCCTTATAGAACTGCTAGACTAAATGATACTATCCAGTCTCTCTATTAGTCATATGGCTGAAGCCCACAGTGTACTGAAAGCTCAAGACTAGCAGGCTTTTCTCTAGATGTCTACGCATCCCTGCTCCTATCAAATGAGCTGAATGTTTACCAAGTGTCAAGCATGGTGGCTCCCAAACTTTTATGCCAGCCCTTTAGTGCCATTATGTAATTTAACTAAACATCAATAAAACCAATTAAATATGAGTGTGGAAGAAGAGATTGTTTCTAAGAAAAATAAGCTCTGTGCTTTGCAAAGCATGAGTGTTCTACACCATTAAAAAATGCTGCAGTATATAGATGGACAAGACAACTGTAAAAAAAAAAAAGTGGAGGGAAAACTTTAAGTCTATAATGTCTCTGCATTTAGGTTGCTTTGCAAGTGTCTTTCCACAGATTCTGCTCCAACTTGAAGAAAGCAAATGTGGAAATCTCACAAATGCGTTGTGGTGTGCTTTTCGTAAGAGAGATGATGCAGATTTCAAATCAGTGAACCTGTGTTCAAAGAAATGTCTTGGCCTTACATCAAAAGTTTGGCTAATTTTAGGGGCTCCTGGGTAGCTCAGTTGGTTAAAGGGCTGCCTTCAGCTCAGGTCATGATCCCAGAGTCCTGCTCAGTGGGGAGTCTGCTTCTCCCTCTCCTTCTGCCCCTCCACCCCGCTTGTGCGTGCACACGCGCGCTCTCTCTCTCTACCCCGCCTTCCTCTCAAATAAATAGATAAAACCTTAAAAAAGAAAGTTTGGTTAATTTTAAAAAGTTTTGTTAGATTAAATACTCATGTATCTTTTTATTGTTCTTTTCTTTAACTTTTTTTTTGGTTCATAGGCTTATTACACATTTTAAGAATAGGAGTCTTCTACGGTGTAGTAGTTTTTTTTTTTTTATCTTAACAATGCTATGAGGAATGTAGGACAACATTATTGCGATTTAGATGTAAATTGGAGTCTCTTTGCTCAGAAATCTAGTTTAAATTTGTCTTCAGCCCCACCTTCTATAATCTATTAAAAACTCAAAGATGTTCATCTTATTTCTTACAATTAATAGCTTTTCTTGGTGGCCTCTGTTTGGGGCCCTCAATCCACAGGTAGTCCTGGTATGATAACCACTCTTCATTCATTATCCTGGAGAAGTTGAGGAGGCTAGATAAAATATGGAGGCAAAGACGTTAGCACAGAGCCTGGCACTCGTTCAAGAGTAGTCGTTGATGCTATTAAGATTTTCATTATTTTTAATCACGAGAAGCCTGTGCAAAATGGTGTCTTTCCCATTTTGTTAAAAACCAAGACCCAGAAAAATTGATTTTTCCCCCTCCAGGTTGCACAAAAGTAAGTAGCAAGACCAGGATTTTAACGCAGATCATTTGCTCTTCCAAGCCTGAGGCTGCTGCTGTGTATCTGTGATGTATTGAAAGAAACCAAGGCTTCCTTGAGCACGTGCAGAAGGGCCACCAATCCAAGGTAGGGGGAAAATGTGATTCCAACCTTCTTTCCAGCATGAGGAGGATAAGCATTTTTATCTTCCAGCCTCAATGGATTGGTTATTTTCTAGCCACCATGCCTCTGCTGAGGTTTCTTGTTTTTTTTTTTTTTGTTCAACACCTCCCCCTCCTCAGTCCATTTTCCACTGCGGAAATCCTATCCATTCTTTGTGGATCCATGTAACTTATCCAAATCTTCTTGTTAAAAAAAATGTTTTATCGTTATGATACTAAGAATAGCTGTAATAATACACATTTATTAACATTTCTCCTGTACTAGGCAATATGTTAAGTGGACTATTTGACACACAGGGTACCCCAGAGGTCGGTATTCAGATGAGTCTATTAAGGATTAGAAATGTTAAATAAATCCCAAGGTCATCCAGCTATTAAGTAACAGCTTTGGTCTGAATGTTTATGTCCCCTCCAAATTCATTTGTTGAAAACTTAATGCCCAGTGAGATGGTATTAGGAAGTGGGGCTTTGGGGATGATTAGAATGTGAGGGCCCAGCCCTCATGAATGAGAGTAGTGCTTCCATAAAAAAACTTTCTCTGCCCTGTGAAGATACAACAAGAAGTTGTCAGTCTGCCACAGGGAAGAAGAGGGCTTTCACCAGAATCTGCCCATGCTGGCACCCTAATCTTGGACTTCCTGCCTCCAGAACTGTGAGAAATAAATTTCTGGTTTTAATAAGCCACCGAATCTCTGGAATTTTGTTGTAGCAGTCAGAACTGACTGAGACATTAACATAGTGGGGTTGAACCCAAGAATTCTGACTCTGCAGTCTAGATTCTTACCCATTGCATTCCATTTGGGGAATGGATGTGTTAAATATATTCAACATTTACTCATAGGAAGCCTGGAGCAATTTATCTTTCTCTAGGGTTGGTAAATCTATTAAAGCCAGGTAAGGGTTTTACCTGGAGCTGAAACCTTTCCATGAAACAGAAGAAATAATTTTTGAGCCACCAGACCCATAAAGGTTTGATTACAAAACTAAGATGTTTTCAGCATGAAAACAGAAACATGAAAATGATAACGAAATTGTTATTCAACTTTGAAAGAAAATGTCCTTGGTGAGAACATCGCCTGGACTTCAGGGACAGAAGAAAGTCAAAGGAAATCTAGAGTGAAATAAATCTCAATGGATTTTCCCTTCCTTCCTCCCTCATGTCCCCCACCCCACCCCAAATTTGCCATACATACATACACTTCTTAAATAGTTAAATCACAGAAAATTATTTTTGCCACTTCTGTCTTTACAAGTTAGTATTTCCCTTTGGTCTATCTGATTTCTTATTTTAAAAATAATGCATCGAACACGTGTAAAGGAATTTCTATAAAATCAGTTTCACACAAGTCCAAGATAAAGGAAAATTTGTAAATTACTGGACTAATTGGAACTTGCAGTGGTCTTCAGTTGTATAAAAGATCTTTGTGTATTTTTTTTAATGTTTTATTTATTTATTCATGAGAGTCAGAGAGAGAGAGAGAGAGAGAGGCAGAGGCAGAGGGAGAAGCAGGCTCCCCGCCTAGCAGGGAGCCCGATGCGGGGCTCGATCCCAGGACCCTGGGATCATGACCTGAGCCGAAGGCAGACGCTTAACCATCTGAGCCACCCAGGTGGATCTTTGTGTATTTCTACTGTCTTTGTTTTCTACATTGTATGAGTAGACACTTAACCACAAAAGTAGAAATTCAGAGAATTGTTTAATAATGCCTCATAAAAATGCCTGCCAATCTCTATTGAGTAACTGATGGGTGGATATTTAACAGCTTGAAGTGTTAACATATTTTGGCATCCAATATTTTATCAGGCATGAAAACGAATTCTTTGTTACTGCTACTAATTCTCTTCTTTTCCAATAAGCAGTTATAAGAATATGGTATTGTTATTATTTTAATACTTAGGATTAGATATTTAATAAAATGTTCATAAAACTGTATAAAAATTAAACTTTGAATAAGGAATGCATGACAGACAAACTCAAGAACTGAATGTAAGTATAAATTACAAACCCAAGTATCCTGAGTGTGTAGTATAATGTCTGGCACATAGTAGATGTTCAGTAATCATGTCAAAATCAAAAGAACTGAGCATAGAGAGTAGCAATAAATTATATTTGAAAGAGTCCAAGGTAAGCTCTCACATTAAGTATTTTGTCAAAGTGTGTGATACTGTATGCATTTGAATCACCATTCTCTTACATGTTAATTGTGCAAGTAAATAATTGAGTCTTATTGGGAAATTGCTCTGGGCCTCATGTTATCTTCATTATAAAGTGGGGATTGTCATAATACTTTTTCATAGAGCTGTTGTGATATACTCCAATGGCTGGCACATAGTCAACAATACATAGATGCTAACCTGTTTAATTTTATACTATTTCTACTTTCCTGTTTGATATCATTTCTATCTTTTGAACATGAAACTTTTTGAAAACGCAAGGTAAGCCATGCTTTTAAGGGATATCTACTCCATGCATTGAATTTTTTGAGGCTGCTTAGCTCTAAATAATAATGGAAGCTTAGCTAGACTTTTGTGTTCCTAAGCTTGCATTTTTAAAATAGATTTGTCTGGGGGCGCCTGGGTGGTTCAGTCGTTAAGCATCTGCCTTCGGCTCAGGTCATGATCGTTCATGCTGCTTGACCATAACATATTGCTGTAGAATGTCTGTAGAGCCTACTGCCAAATCTCAGACTTATCACTGAGGAGTGCTATAAATTCGAAAAGTTACCTACTATTTCTTCCTGTGTTTCTTATTTTGCAGAGTGGGGATAAGAATACCTTACTTGGTTGAAATGAGGAGTATAGGTAAAGCTCTTAGAACAAAACATGGCATATGATGGCTGCATATTAAATCTGCTACTCTCTAAGTTGATAAGATATTTCCAACTATTCAAATGATGATTATTGACCCAGGTATTCTGTTTATAGACTTTTTTCCCCTCCTTAAATGTTTATTTTAGGGTATTTCATTTTCTTCTTTTACCTCACAGAAGAGAGAGTCAGAAAGAAAGGAGAAAATGTAAATAAATATTACTCTTTGTTACCTAGTTTGGTATCAGACATGTCAAAAAAAGCTGAAGCTTTCGTTTTGATGAGCCTTAAGGGTTTGGATTTTCAGTAGCATATTTCTTTGTTCTTGTGCTTCCTCTATGTTTAAAAGTTTATTTTCTGCAAATGCTATGTTCTTAGAAGAACATTTTACTGGACATTTAAATTTTCTAGAATGATAGTAACTGAGGCAACTCCTGGTTTCATATCCATTTAGGCATCCCTATAATTTCAGAGGAGTTATTATGTATATTTCTCAGCATTCTAATCGTTTAAATGTGCCTTACATGCATAAGCTTTTCTTGTCAGTCTTCCTGTTCTACCGTCTCTCCAATTTGTCCTGCCTTCCCCACATGGAAGATAGCTAAGAAACCTGCTCAGATTTCCTTTCTTCAACCTCCCTGCTGCCAGCTTCCCTACTCCCCTGTATCCCAGAGGAAGCCAGGAGACTGCTCAAATTTCCTTTATGGGGGATGTGTCCCACCTGGCTTCTTCCTCTCCTGTTGGGGAACAGGTGGTTACTTTTGTACTGTCAGCGCTCCCTACCCCTGGCTGTCAGAATTCATTCCCAGTGGAAATGTAGACATTTGAGTTTCTTCCAGACTTCAATGGGTAAATTGCCAATTTCCATTTTATGAAAATAATTTTCTTTTGATGGAATAATCTTGTTCCTAAACAAAGATTAAGCCAAAAAACTGGATTTTAGTCATAGTTAAAGGCTGAATTAGTCATTGATCTGTTTGTTGCCTCTTTTAAAAATTTCTCTCAAAAGGTATCCATGCATGTGGATCACATCAAATTAACCAATGAGCAATGAAATCAGAATTCTGGCAACCCCATGTTTTAGCCGTGTTGTATCATGGATTTCAGCGTCCTTCTCTTTACCATTATTTTTGGGTTGGAAAAAGCAAATAAATCAGTATATCTAAGGATAGAACACAGGATTATATACTTAAAAAATATTCACCCCAGGTAACAGTAAATATTAGTTAGGTATGGGAGCAACTGGACAAAGCAATATCTTAGGAATGGAAAATGACAATGTTTAATATGTGGACTAAGGAAGGGACTAAGAATGGAATGCTTTTTCCCCCCCAAAAAAAGAGAAAATGAAGGCTAAAGGACAACATGATCAAAATGACAAATGACCTCACCAATATACACCAGGTATGAATTTTTGACAGCAGTCTCAGGAATGTGAGAAATGACACATTATATTATTTAAAGATTGGTCAAACTGGATTTTACCCTGAGCTCTCATCATGTCAATCTGCCCAAAACTTCAGTCTCTGTTATTATTGGGAATTATTCCCTGCCCCTTCCTCAAGAATTATGCAAGGCTTCATGTGATCTGATACACAGTAGCATATTCTGGAAGGCCCCTCCTTTTTTGGTCCTTGTGTGTCATGACTAATGGGCTCTCCATTCTAGTCCTCATGGTGACTGAACAAAAGGAAGCACTCTGGCTCCCTTGCACTTTTGGGCATTGGATTCTTGGCTTTGCCTGGAAGTCCCATGCCTAAAGTGCACCAAGCCCCTCTCTGAGGGTATGCTGCCTCATCAAGCTCTCAGCCTCAGGAACAGACCAGGACTTGGCGCTACTGCTCAGTTTTGGTTGACATCTCCCCTTTCCCAATCCCGGGTATCTCCCTGTCCTTACTCTCTGATCATTTGTGCCTCCACCCATTGATCGTCATATTACCCTCAAGAGGTGGTATGAATCTCATGTCCCAATAAGAGTAAAACAGCTTTCATCAACCTTTTCACTGTTAAGGGAAAAGGAGCTTTGGGGAAACAAAGGACAGAGTGGTGTAATGTGAATAACGTTAGCGTGACAGCTATACACAGGGGAGGGGGGATGCTTAAAATTGGAGATGGCCACTTCCAGGCAGGGGCATGTCTGAGTATAATTCTCTCATTTCTGAAGTTAGGACAGTAATACTCACCTGCTCTAGAGGTAACATTGCTACAGAGGTAATGTGTGTAATACACCTGGCCTAGAACAATCGCTCTCTCTTTATTAGGTTACTGATGGTTGGCATGAGCCTGGGTGGACAACTATGAACAAGGAATGAACTTATATGAGTCTTTGGATGACACCCTCAACCAAGAGAGCTCTGTGTTTTTGAGTGTAGGAGCCCAATTCCCCTCTTCACGAGATACAATTTTTCTGTTCTTTCATTCAACAAATATCTATTGCTTAAGATAAATCATATCCATTGCTACATTCTATGATTTTAATAATATAAGCTAATACAACCTGTCATAGAGTTTATATTGAGGCTTGTGTGTGGTGGGGGATGGCAGCCAATTACAATGAAGTCTGTTGGCTGCTAAGACAGATGTTGTAAAGGGGACCTTGTATGCACGGTGACAGCAGTCCAAGCCTGAGTGAGGGAGAGAAGTGATATTTAGGCAAAGAGATCACCACCTTCTACTTATCAATTAATGGACTATTTGTTGCTTAGCTTTCTTTCAAGGAGCAAGATATCCCACAGTTACTTGGGTCACACTTTAGTGCTTTTGCCAAAACTCTATTCCTTTGATTAATTTACATTTAGTTGCATCAGGTAAAAAAAGAAAAGGCTCTGATGTCCATGTTGACAGTGTCTCATACCCTTCCTTCTCTTAACTTGCCTATTAAAAAGATTAAAGAAGTAATTTTCTTCTTCTTTTTTCTTGTTTGAACTGGGTATATTTTCTTCAAACAAAAACCTTATTGGAGTATTAAATATTTAAGACAGAAAAAAAAACCAACCCAGATGTGTTCCTGTTAATTAAGAGCTTCTCAAATGTTCTCTGCCCTCTCCTCACGATTCTTACCTAACACTCTAGAAATCCCCCTACAGAACCCTAATTTAGCTAGGATAAAGTAAGACAGGTCTAGAAAGACACCAGACTTTCTGCAAGGCAATTATGGTGAAGAAGTGATTCAGAATTTGCCATACCTGAAATTCAGGAGTTTGATCAAGGTGACGCTTCAAATTATTTCCAGTGGTAAGAGTTGACAGATAAATGATGCTTTATTGAGATCTGAACACCTTTTGTTCAGAACAGTTTTTCTTGTATTTCAGTGATGTTTTCTAGGCCATGAAGATTACAAATCTGCAAATGTCACTGGAAAATGATATAAAACATTTCCCAACAGAATATGAAGAAAGGGTGCGATGGCATGGTCTCGCCAATCTTATTCTTGGGGAAGAGCCTGGAAACCCCGTGTTTCTTCTTGTTGTTCTTTCAAGATTCAAAATATCTTGTTTCATATATAGGGATTTGAAAAGGTCAGTATTCAGTAAGAGGGGAAAGATTTGGCCATATTTTATGGAACTTGAGGGTGAAAGAGAGCAAGAAAGAAGTTTTCCAAGTGGTTGCACGGATGAGATACTATTGTGTGGTGCACACACTTACAGCTGGTAGTAATCACCCCTCGACATCATACAGTTATTTTCCGGTATCAAATGTGAACACATGTGAGCCTTTCCCTTCAAGAGCACTTTTTATTCATGCTCTTGAATATAGGTTATCATTGTGATCCCGACCCACTTTTATTAGAGTCTGTTTTTAATCAAATGAAAGGTCTTTTACTGGAGAATATTTCTTGTGGGTAAAAAAGTGAACCCATTGAAGAATTAATAACAGAAACTTCTTTGATAATTCATTTAGTTCTTCATTTTGAAAACACGGCTTTGGTCATGTATGTGTAGACCCTGTTTATTCACAAATGCGGTACATACCTGTTTACAGTAATGCACAGTTAGCAGCTCTAAAAAGCAATTCTCTTGGAGAAGACTATCATCTATCTTAATTCAAAATGATCTTAATGAGCGCCAAGGTAAAGGGTATTTTGGCCTGTCTTCCATTTATTTTCACAGTATTTAAAAGCAGTTCTTTAAGGTATACTTCAGTATGATGTCAAAATGGTCCTTCAGAGGCATATTTACTTCCTAATCCCCGGAATCTGTGAATATCACCATATATGGAAAGAAGAGTGAATGTTTCCTTTAGTGGCAAAAGATGTGATTACATTAAGGACTCTGAGAGGAAGTGTGTTGGCTGGATTATCCAGCAAACCCTAACAGCCATTGCTAGTGTCTTTATTAGAAAGAGGTAGAGGGAATCAAAGATCCACAGAGGAGAAGGTGATATAAAGATGGAGCAGAGGGAGATGCAGCCACAAGCCAAGGAATGCTGACAGCCTACAGAAGCTGAAAGGGGCCACGAATTTATTCTCCCCCAGGGCCCCTGGAAGGAGTGCAGCCCTGCCAAACTCCTGATTTCAGGCTTCTGGCCTCCACAATTGTGAGAGAATAAATTTCTTCTGCTCTGAAACACCAACTCTGTGCCCATTGTTAGAGCAGTCACAGAGAAGAGTTATAATTAACATTAAAAAAAAATAAGAAATGAAGCTACCTAAGGAAAGTTTAAATTCTTATTCTATGTGAAATGCAAAAGCACCTGCAGCCTCTGTGAATTGTTGATTGGTTTTTATTTTTAGGGCTTTTTATAGGTTAAATTCATCCTTAATCCATTTTTCTCTAATCCCATGTTGCATTTTTTTTCCATGTTGCATTTCTCTTGAAACATTTCTTCATTTCTTCCGATTATGGCCCTACTTGAGGCACAAATCTGATTTGCTTGGATAAATCTGGGCCTGTGGTTAAAATTCAAAGTTGCTCTTGTCATCTGAGTTGCTGGATTTTCTCTTTCTCTGTTTTCTTTTTTTTTTTTTTTTAAAGATTTTATTTATTTATTTGACAGAGAGAGACACAGCGAGAGAGGGAACATAAGCAGGGGGAGTGGGGGAGGGAGAAGCAGGCTTCCCGCTGAGCAGGGAGCCCGAATTGGGACTCGATCCCAGGATCCTGGGATCATGACCTGAGCCGAAGGCAGACGCTTAACGACTGAGCCACCCAGGCGCCCTCTTTCTCTGTTTTCATTCATCATATGCATGTCTATGCCTCAGGGATACTATTAAGCCTGCAGGATTCATGATTAATTAATAAGTTAGGCATGTCCCTTGCCTTCATGGAGTATGCAGACCAGTGAAAGAGTAAAAGAAAAAGAAAATTTGCGCAGCAATGAGAAAATGTTTATCCACTGTACACAAAGGCTGTGTTATTCTGATCAAGTTTTGGAATAGTCATTATTTTGTGGAATTCATTCAAAAGGTTTAACACAAAGAGAGTATTGATTGGAATCCATGCATACAACATTCGTGTGTGTGTGTGTGTGTGTGTACACATATACACAAACATGTTGCTTGGATTCTTAATATAATTTTTTTGTTCTTTCGCTGAAAAGACAAAGAAACCTGGTTACAGTAGTATAAATCCACAACATTTCTAGTGCTCTGGCATTAAAAGTGCTGGCAATTGTACAATTCAAAGGCAGAAATTAAAATTCTATCCCCTCATGCCAAACTTGTCTTCTTTTGCCACCCAGAGCAGAAGAGCAAGGGCTAAGGAATGCCTTAGAATTTACTTCTCGCGGGCGCCTGGGTGGCTCAGTTTGTTGGGCAACTGCCTTCGGCTCAGGTCATGATGCTGGAGTCCCAGGATCGAGTCCCACATCGGGCTCCCTGCTCTGCAGGGAGTCTGCTTCTCCCTCTGACCCTCCCCCCTCTCATGCTCTCTCTATCTCATTCTCTCTCTCAAATAAATAAAAATCTAAAAAAACAAAAACAAAAGAATTTACTTCTCGCTTTAAGTTTCAAGTACTAGTATCCTTTCTTTCTTTTTTTTTTTTTTTTAAGATTTTATTTATTTGCGAGAGAGAGAATGAGAGACAGAGAGCATGAGAGGGAGGAGGGTCAGAGGGAGAAGCAGACTCTCCACTGAGCAGGGAGCCCGATGCGGGACTCGATCCCGGGACTCCAGGATCACGACCTGAGCCGAAGGCAGTCGCTTAACCGACTGAGCCACCCAGGCGCCCACTAGTATCCTTTCTTTGTAATATTATTCCTAATGTAGAATGTTTAGAAAAAAACTTTAATTTATTGTTTCATTACTAGGCTGTCAACAAACATGTACTAGCCATTTGTTAAGGGTTGGAAAATAAAGCAAAATCAGGTGCAAAGCCTGACAAAGAAAGCCTGATGAAGAGGATGGATATTAAAACAGACTCCTTTCTTTGTAGAGCATCTTATGAAATCACATGAACCATAAGAAATAGCCAATATTTAATTATTTTTGACCTACAAAAACTGTGATTTCATATTGTTCAGTACAATAATTAGTGGAGATTTGGCAGCTCACAGGTGAATTGATTTGGACTTAGTGTAGTGTGCCAAATCTGGGAAATTTATTCAGGCCAGTGTTCAGTTTGTTTCAATCGTATTCACTAGAAATGAGCGGTTTTATTTTTTCCTCCTAGATACATATAGACTAAACCGGATTTTCACAAACACCTCTGAGGAATACTCAACTTCTATTTGGCTGCTAAGTTTCAGCAAAAGAAGACATTCTTCTCATTCAATTAAGTTCCTTAATACTCTAGACCAGAGATTGACAAACTTTTTCTGTAAAGAACCAGATAGTAAATATTTTAGATTTACAGGTCATACGGTCTCTGTGGCGATTGGTCAACTCTGCCATTGTAGTGCAGCTAAAGCCACAGATAATATGCAAGTGAACGAGCATAGCTGGGCTCCAAGAGAACGTCATTTATTCACCCTGAAATTTCAATTGAAATATTTTGATATTTTTAATGATTTTTCTTTTGATAATTTTTCAATTGTTAAAAAATGCAAAGTCCATTCTTACTTAATGGGCCATAGAGGAGCATGCAGAAGGTCATCATTAGCTTATGGGCTGTGGTTTGTTCACGCTTGCTCTGGAAGCACACTTGCCGAAATGTTTAGGAAACTCTTTGTGATATTCTTTGGGGTCCGTGAAGCATTGGGCTCAATGGAAGAGCCAAGAGAATCCTTCAAGTTTAAATTTCCCAGAATCCTACAACTTTAAATTTCTACTTGGGAAGGTTGCCACAACTTCCATTATTCTAATATTCGGCAGGTTCTGTTCTTAGAAAGAAGATGCCCTTTATTCTCCAGAAGGTATTCTTAGCAGTACTGTACACTAACTTACTGGGAAAAAAGGTAACCCAATCAGGGAAGAAATGAAACCAAGGGAAATTTCATTTCCTCTCTAGCAGAGAAATGCCAGGCCATGTCAGGTTTTTCTCCTCCATTCATCAACACCTATTCCAGATGAAGGTAGAGCTTTGAGGGTCAAATAGAACAGAGTGCTGGGCATCCCCATTGAGATCCAAGGACTTCCTCATGAGCCGGTTTCCTCATTTTGGAAGCCCTAAAAGAGATTAACTTGCTTCTTTCTTTTCCTCTGTCGTTTTAACTAATAATATCTACTGAACGATCTTTCATTTTGCCAGCTATAATCACAAACAGCCACTAGGTTGGACAGTTTACGCCCCTAACTTACAAAGGTTTCATTGAGTGATTGATTTCATGTCGAAAAAAAAAAAAGATTACCTACAAGGTGTAAGTAATTGGGTGTGAGCAATCTCTCTTCTTCAGGAAAACGAGCACTTCATTCTAAGCTGGAGTTTGGCCAACCGAACAGTGATCTGAGGACATTTTTTCATCCTCTCCTTCCTTAGCTAACTGCTCTTTCCACGCTAGATAACTGAAGTTTTCTCTTTCATCCCTGTCTGAAAGTCAAGCCGTTTGCAAATCTATGCTGCTTTGTAGGGGCTGGTTGGGAAGAGAAGGGAATAGTGTTATTTCATCCTACCTCAAACAGAATAAGGTGATTTCAGTAAACAAAGAACTCTAATGCACAGTTGGATCTTTTTTTCTTTAATGTGGAAAAAGTCCAGGCATAAATTATTGGTTTCAAAATAGTTAAATATTGTAAAATCCATTCTTAGTTAATGGGCCATAAAAAAAATATGCAGAAGGTCATAATTAGCCCATGGGCTATAGTTTACTGATCCCTGCTTTATTACATGTAGAATCATTTGCTTTTTGCCATAGTGGTGGGTTGTAGATTTCTGTATACTATGGACTTTGGAGCTACAATGCCTGGTTTGATTCAAAAAAGTTTCTTTACCTCCCTGTGCCTCAGTATCCTCATCTGTAGAATGGGGTAATAATAGCAGACTATTGTGAGAACAAACGAATTGATTCATATTCTTTGTATGGTTTGCCTCATTTAATTATTACTCTCCCAAATATCAATATCTCTATTACCTGAATTCCACTCACTGGGTACATTCTCCTGGGAAGGTAAGGATATTAGCCCTTGAAAAACCAGCTTTTGCTTAACTCTTGTTGTTTTTCTACTCAAATCCTGTATTCTAGTCACAGAGACGATTAACCTTGATCCTAAAAGGCTACAATCTCCCATTTCTGTGCCTTTATACATACACTATTCCATCAGCTTAGAGACCCACCTGCCTAAAAACCAAATTCCTAGATGCTCAGATAGCTTCTCTTTGAGGAAGACATCCCAGCCTTCACTCTCTGCTCCCCATGCTAAGCCTGATGTCTCTGTGCTGTATGCAGACTTCATCTCGAGCACTCACATTGCATCATCTATTGATCTGCTCCCAAGGGTTCCATACTGGTACCTCTTCACAGCGAAGGGCTGGTTTTCCTTAGCTTGAATCCCTTAGCTTAACATTAGGTCAGAAGTAAGAATGAACCTTATGAGCATAACTGAGCAGTCAAAAAGATTTAAAATGACAGATCAAACTAGAGCTGTAGAGAATGCTTGGAGAGGCTTTCTTTTTCTGCTTAGTCTTAGACACTTAATCGAGGGCTAAAGAACTATGACAGCCAGGAAGAGGTTGGCAGTACACCACGTTCTGGCCGTACAACCTGTTCAAGATTTCTGTATTTGCTTAGATTCTAGCCGCACTACATTTGGTCCTCTTCTTTCTCCTAGTATTGCATTCACTTATGTCTCATGCTTGTGTTGTGTCACAAGAAACTCAATAGGAGCCAAGGAAATGTAGGCAGAAAATCGCTCCCGGGTACAACCACTTCTTGGAACGATCATTTTATCAGGAGACAGCCAAGAGGCAAGAGTAACAGATGAGGTGAAATGAAGATAAAGGGAAACCAGCAAACCCATACTTGTTCCTACAACCCAGACAAGCCAGATTTGCAACTTGTGCTATTTGCATAGAAGTAGGAATATCTGTGTATTATAATGAAGAGGACATTGGACCTAGGGTCAGAAAACTGGGGTCTTGTCCTAGCACGGGCCTCTTCCCAGGTGTTTCAAGTGTGGTGTCATCCTTTTCCTCCCAATTTTTGCATTTGTGCAGCAGAGTTGGTTACACTAAGCTCTGATACGCTTTCCCAAGCTAAATCCTGTGTTTCTACCCTGCCTCTGTGGGGAACTGTTCTGCTTGGGAAGTTGTGGAGTAGTGATTTTTGGGGGACAGCATCAGCAAACAGGATTGTTTCTAGTTTTAAAAAGCCCATAAGAAACATAAAGCCTGGGAGCTGGGCAGGCATTCTCCAGAACATTCTCCAAAATTTTAATTTGGATATGTTTCATTCCCTTACACAATTATAGGATGAGATCTATAGTAATCACTCCTCAGAAGAAAGTCCCCTACACTTTATTTCTGGCTCTGTTGGGACAGCTCATTCATTGCGGATTAGCCACGGTGCTCCTATAACTGGGAGACTGCTATAAAGCAATTGTCCAAAGACGATCTATATAATGACAAGCCACAGGTGGGATTCAGATCCAGAAAATGGGCTCAAATGAGTTTAATTGAAGTTTCCCATCTTCTGATAGAGATCCTCTTTTTCATGCTGAATACAGTATTCCTTGCTCCTCACCTCTTAATCCGGGTCCCCAGAAGCCTAGGCGTGGTGAGAAAAGTACTCGTAAATTAAAGGGGATGACATTTGTGTGTCTATTCAATTGAAAATATCTCTTATAATCAGCCCATTTCTGGATGCTGTTCCTTCCCTTTCTCTGAATTTATACTTTCTGTCTCCTTCCAGAGTCCACTGTGCTCATATATCTGGCTCTCCCAAGAGTGACCATTACGTCTACCCCTACCCTTCTGCCCCCCACAGATGCCCATCAGTTCCCAGCTCTGAACTTCACCCTCTGTGGACTCTGCTATATGAATAATCTAGATGAAGTTAAATTGTCAATAGCAGGTAAGAGTATAAGGTTTCCATCCACATTTCTTAAATATTGACAGCATTTTAATGAGAATAAATTATGGCTATAATCTGTGGGGTAATATTTGCTACCATCAAACAATAAAATCGGCAGTTCTATATTCTGCCTTCAATAAACTTGGCCCTGTCCCTGTGTTCTGTCCTGTGACTTGAGACCTTCATTCTTTTGGAGCTCCATCTACCTCTGCAGACATTCATTTCCAAGCCATGGAAGAAATTTTTGCCAAAAAGAAGTATAACATGTAAGATCACTTACACTGATATCAATTAGCCAAAGACAAGATCTTAAACTCATCTGCACTTCATCCTTGCTTTCTTCTCTGCCCTCCATTTCTGCAATTTCTTGGCATGGGTTTTATGAAAACATTCCTTGTACTGAATGTGTTGAGAGGGATGAAGATTCATTCCAGTTGGGCTCCTGATATTGTCAAGAAATAAGTTGTCCCTACACCCTCATTTCTCCACTCTGTGATCATCAAAATTATTAACAAATGTCAGCAGAGAGCACCCTCATTCTGTTGGATAGAACCTGAGTGGTAGAGTAAACAAAAATAAAACTTACTGCATTTTGAGGACTCAAACTTATTTTGAAGCTTTCTAAATAAATTAATTTGTATAAGATTTTTCTTTTAAAAAAACTTAATATGTCCCATTCACCCTAAATGGTATCAAACTTATTACTCTTCTAGGGGAAAAAGGATATAAAATTTGAGCTCCAATTTATTCTTAAGAGATTTGAACCACCAGACAGATAGTAAAGGAATTGATTCAAGTATATTTGGCCAAAAAGAAAGGCTTTGTAACCCACCTCCCCCATGTGGTTGCAGTTGCGAAACCACCAAATGAATGAATGGGAGGATACCCCTCCTTGGGATGAGATACCATCACGGTGACGTCTGTTTGATTAACT
This sequence comes from Neomonachus schauinslandi, assembly GCF_002201575.2. NCBI lineage: Eukaryota > Metazoa > Chordata > Mammalia > Carnivora > Phocidae > Neomonachus > Neomonachus schauinslandi. Next base: position 169,848,064 of record NC_058406.1, read on the forward strand.
ATTCCGACTGAATGTTCACTCCCTCACTGAAGCAGAAGCACGGGCATGGTCAGATTGTAAACACTTAGCACAGAAGAAATGCCCAGAGAAACCCTAGGGTCCCTAGGCACGCTTTGAGAATTCACTATCAGGCCCAATGGGATTGATAGGCAAAGTGGGGAAGTGTATCTAAGTATCCTCATTGAGTTGTGTCCTCTTCCTCTTGCTTGCTGACTCTTGTAGAAAGAAAGGAAAAAAAAAAAAATGTGTGACAACAGCAAAGGGACCACACCCTGACATTTTATTTCACCAGGATTTCATAGCCATCTTGGGAGTGGTGAAAAATAAAATTTCAAGTCAAGTTACATTCTGGGTCATTTTGTGGCAGTTTGTTCTTATGTGGCAAGTAAATAATAGTGATGTGAGAAGCAACATGTCTGTTGTTTCTGATTTTTAAGATGACACATACAAAATAAACCAACATTTTTGGTCAGCATGAACTTTATCAGGGTCAATTACTTTCATTTCCCAGGGGAGGCTTAAATAACACGTTCACAGCTAGACCTTTAGCCTTTGGTATAGACTGTCAGGATTTCCTTGGCCTTTGAGAAAATACACGTTTCTCTATCAATCTACCTTATTTTCCTTAACATATTGATGGGTCTAGACAATTTCTGTGTAGGCTCCAGATAGCACGTTACAACATGTTTAAGCAGTACATATATAAATTCTTCACTCTAATTAATAATCTAAAAGATAACTCCCATTTACACTCTCCTTGGTCTGGTTTAAATAAAAACTATAACTAAATTCATATTCATTTGTACATATATTCCTTTAGCATTCATTAATTCAGTGTCTGCTATGAGCTAAGAATATTTTAGACACTAGGACTATGGTGGTGAAATTTAAATTCTAGTACACAGAAGCTTGAGTGGTGATGTGAGGTAGACAATCAGGAAAACCTCCCTGAGATCTGCATGACAAGAATCAGAGTCCTGGGAAGAACGTTCTTGCTGTCACAAATAAAGCAGAAGTGGACTTGACACATTGAAATAACTGAAAGAAGACCTTTGGTTGGGAGTACATTGGAGAAGGGGAGGAGCTGTGACATGAAGGCAGAAACAGGGACCAGGCCACTTAGACCCTTGTGAGGATAGTGATATGGGGTTTGAATTTATCCTGAAAAGCCACTGGTGGGTTTTCAAATTGTAAATAAAGATTCAGTGTTCTCATCATCATGAAGAATTTTCTGTAAGATGTTACTCCGAAATATAGATTCCCATCTACATAGAAAGGAACAGATTGAGTATGCAAGTAAGGTTCATGACTTTGAGCTAAGAACTTTAAAATGGAAGACGAGAGTCTGTTTTCATGCTTATACCTAAGTATTGAATGAAAGGAAAAGAATTAGGGAAAATGGATGTGTGGGAATTAGAGCATGTAAGTGATTACTCTTCATTGAAGCACAGTGATGTTATAGAATTGGAAGTCACAACCTCAAAAAACAACAATCAACCATATTAAGACAAGGCTGCCATTGACAAAGGGATTTTCCTGAAATGACAAGATTAGTGGGCATCTAGGAACGTTCTGGGTTTATCATGATATTGGGCCAAATAATTGGTCACTATGGTTGAATGACCTCTACAGAGCAAGCCAAGTAAGTGTCCCTGAGTCAAGGACAAATAGTTGGATGGAAAAAGAAAAAACCAGTTCAATGTACAGACATTTTATCAGTGTAACACCAATCAAGCAGATATTGTGAAATAAGCTGTATATACTTCGTAACTTTCATGGAGTTGAAGACTCTGGATTTCCAGGACAGGAAAAATTTTAAATTAATAGCCTTATATAAAGAGTGGAGTAAGCTGTGGGAGCTTCAGCTATAAAGTGGTCTCACTTCTCATTCCTCTTAAGTAATTTCAGATTTTTAAAATTAAGGTGTTTCCTGTTCAGTAGTTCTGTGGCCTGCATTTACATTGCCGCCATCATCATTACCAACGACTAACTACGAGAAGTCTGTGAGAGTGCAGGTAAATGACACACAGGCAGTAAATGTTAGCTTCTGTCCTTTCTTGTGTAAGCATAGGTTATACAAGGTTAATTTGGAAAGCCACTGAGTGTGATGTACACAGATTGGCCTGAACTTGTATTTTAGCACTTCAATTCAATAGAACTAACTCTGGCACTGTTTGGTAACTCTGCCTGCTCACAGGTTACCCACCATCTACATGCTATATTTGTCTGCCTGAAATTTGCTCCTTCTTTTTTTTTTTTTTTTTTTTGAGAGAGAGTATGTGTGCCTGAGGGGGGAGGGGTAGTGGGAGAGGGAGAGAGAGAATCTTAAGCAGGCTCCACACCCTGCACAGAGCCTGACTTGGGGCTCAGTCTCACGACCCTGAGATCATGACCTGAGATGAAACAGAGTTGGAAGCTTAACCGACTGAGTCACCCAGGTGCCCCGAAATTTGCTCCTTCTGGGTTGTTTTTTTTCCTTCTGTTTTTCTTTTGAATTGAATACTCAATCCAAGTTTTCTCATTACCTGTGGTTTATTTGTGAGCAAAACTTGAATTTATTCATTTATGACTTATTTTCTAATTTCTTGTAGCAATTGCTTTCAAGGCACATATAACTAAGTAGAAGAGGAAACCAATGTTATCAGAAAAAAAAACGAATGAAGATTTCTTTCTACTGGTTTCTGTGCAGAAAATTGATATGTTTTTATGTTTTAACTTAATTGATTTCTATTTCTTATTTAGTTTGTTATTCCAACTAAAAAGTACATAAAAACTTTGTCTCCTTCTATTGAACAATGTTGGTCTAAATTATTAAAAAAATTGCTTCAGTTCTCAAGTTCACTTTTCTAATTTGAAAATATCTAATATTTGAACAAACATATTCTTAAAAATATCCTTTGCTCTCTAGCATAGTGGGCCTTAACCATAGGGCCATAAATTCAAGACTGTATTACTAAATTTCTATGACTCGATGTGTTTATTTTTGGTGTAAATAAGAATATATCCCATTAGAGCAGCATTTGTTAGATGTAATGTAGAAATGAAAATGAAATGGTAAATCACATTTTTATTAGATTATGCAGTAATTTGGGTTCACGAGCATGTAAGAGAGTACCATCTGCCAAATCAGCACAAATTTTGCTCAAGTTGTGAGGTGTATTGAGCAGTAAGCAAGTGAACAAATGAATACTTTTATAGATACTGGGGTTTTTTGTTGTTGTTGTTGATTTTCAACTTTAAATTCTTTTATGTAAGCTACTCAAATCCCAGTATTTGAAAACAGTTCAGGAACACACCAAAAGTGCGGTCCTTTGCTCTATCATCATACCTGACACTTAACTCAAAGAAACATATAGCAATACAGCGTTTCTTTGAAAGTAGATAGTTACTTTATCACTTTGATAAATAATCTTATTAAAATCCTACATTATTATAGTTAAGTGCAGACCTGTTACATTTATTAAGAACTTAGTCATTTTCCTGATGCACTTCTAAGTACATAATCACATATTCCTGGAATAGTGACTTTTATACTTTCTTCTGTACATATAGACTGTACAGCCAAAAGTGATCCTCTCTTATTTCCTATGCTCTTCCTTTTTCCTTAGATACTTCTCTTTAATAAGCTTTATATCTAGTTTATTTAAAAAAATACACATTCTACCGATTCCATGTTATCATATCTTTCTCTTAAAATAAAACATCTATGTTCCCACCAGGACAACAAAGTTTTCTCTTTATTATATTTATCTGTTGGGAGAATGGATTTCCTAACTTAATTTTCAGGTGATGATTAGCTTTTTCAATAACAAAAGCACTGACCCAAATTGCCACTATTTATGCAGTACCTTTGTACAGGACTACGTGCAAAGCCTCATACCTACATCCTGACAGCTCTTATGATACATATCTTCCCTCTACTTTACATAGGAGGGACCTTTGCTCCAAGAGAGTAAGTGGACTCAGCTGAGGTTAGAAAGTTGGTAAATGGGGAGATGGGTGGGGAATGGGCTAAATGGGTGATGGGCATTAAGGAGGGCACTTGTTGTGATCAGCACTAGGTGTTATATGGAAGTGATGAATCACTAAATTCTACTCCCGAAACCAATGTTACACTATGTGCTAACTAGAATTTAAATAAAAATCTGAAAAAAAAGAGAAAGTTGGTAAATGGAATTGGAATCAAGGTCCATCTTGCTTCGTAGTCTATACTCTTTATAGTATAGATACAGTATATAATACACTGTTTACCTGTAACCTAATATGAATAGATCATAAAGAATTATCTATTGTGTGTGTGTGCTCCAGCATATCCTTCATTGGATTACAGGATAATATTTGATCTGCTGAGTAGACTCAAATTATACATTTTAGGAAAGACAGTTGATTCTGCCATAAGTCTCTTCCAGTTATAAATTTTGATAACATAAACCAAGAAAAATTTAGCAACATGTAATCCCATGCTGAAGGTTGTTATATTTTGCCCAAATATATCATTTAAATATCTCTCTCTCTTTTTTTTTTTTACTTATCATCTATTTGTCACATATTCTGGTCAACAGAATTTTTTAAAAGAAATATTTGAAACATACTTTATCTGATATTTTACCTATCGTGAAATAAAAAAAAAAACAACATTCTACACTTTTTAATCTAAAGTCCAAATGGAAATCCTCTCTTAAACTTGATTATTAGATCTCAAATAATTTCATACACAATCCTACATATTTCTGAAATCAAACAAAAATACCTTGTGCTAGCTAATTTCCCTTAGTGTACATACAGAATACATAGTTTACAACATACACTTAAGAAAGTTCAAACAATTAAATATATAATATATAATTACTTAGTCAAAGTAAAAAAATAAAATATACAATGGCTCTAGTAAAAATATATATGAAATATACAGTCACTCCAGTAAGAATTTAAAAAGTTCTCCAGTAAGAAATAAAAAAGAAATTTTAAAAAGGTAAATTTGAAGTTTGAGTCTAGTACTTTATTCATGGATGCTTCTTTTTACCAACTACTACTAAATTTTTCCTTTTATCTATATTGGAGGTTAAATTAAAAAATGTAAATATTTTTCTAACTAAAATATTTTCTAAGTTCAAAGTCTCCTGGTGCTAACATATGACCCTTGGGTTATCTCTATGGCTGTTTGGCAGCTTTGTACAAATAATTCCTGCATGGCCTAGTCTTCTGCCTTTAGTTACTCAATCTGGAGAAGGGTCCTTCTGTTCATCTTCTAATAATAGGCCCAGTCAAACCACTTGGCATTATAGTGGCTTTGGTTCTAAAGTGACCAGACCTGCAAGCAGCTGTATAGACTATTCTCTCTTTCCTAAGGAAGTAAATAATTACAGTATTTAAATAAAATTTTTCTAGGTACATAGAATTATTTTTAGGTGACAGAGACAAAATTTTTTCTTGAGTAATTATAGAGACAACTAAAAAGACAACAAATAAATTCATGGGAAAATCCTACCATTTCTATCAATGGTAGGATTTATAAATGAATTTTTAAATGAGAATTTTTTTGTTTCTCTAAGTGATAAATAGCATAAACTCATGGCTCTTAGCCAAGCTAAGGATGCATTTATGTAATAAATAAGACAAAAATCACCATGAACTCCTTTTCTAGCTCTTGTCTTATGTCAGAGCCTTTTTCTCTAGAGGGCTCTCTGTGTTTCATTTTCTGGGTTCAGAACTTCTCCAAAAATAGCATTAAGATTATTCCAATTCGTTGTCAATTTTTCTCCAGAATTCTAACTAGAGTGGATTGTAATACAAAAGAAAATTAATGAACACATGGTTCAAATAATGAAAAACTTAAAAGACATCTTACAATAGCAAGAACATATATGAATATCTCATTTTGCTAATTAACCAGGTTTCAGAAAGATTCACTACTAGGTCTTTAAATGTAGGTTTAGGGTACTACATTGACCTGTTCAAAAAAAGTAACAAGATCAGATTTTTAAAAAGTAATTTTAAAACTTCAGGAACTTTAGAAGACAATTTAGGGGGAAAAAATAAAAAGAAAGCAATCATACATTGATCAAATAAATTATAGTGTAAAATGCAATAGACTACTAGGAAATTGTGAAAAGTGAAGTAGTTCTACATATCTTGACACAGAATGATGTTCATAATATATTGTGAATTAAAAAAAATACGTTTCAGAAAAGTATGTTTTATGTGAGTGTTACTCCTTCAATATCCCAGACTAAAACCTTGAAATCCTCCTTGACTCTTCTTCCCTTTATCTCACACTCTGCTTCCAGTTCTTCAGGACATCTTTTTGGCTATACTTTCAGAATATGACACCATCTCTCCTATGCAATAGGCTCACAGGAAACCCCCCCCCTCCCCGCCCCTTGCTCTTACTTGTAACTCCTTTCAGTCTGTTCTCAGCATAGTGGAGTAATTTTTTTACAACATAAGTCATATCATACTTTGTGTGTTGTTCAAACCCTCCAGGGGCTCCTGCCTCATGCACAATGAAAGCCAAACTCCTTATAATGGGGTAGCGGGATTTCTGTGATCTTGCCTTCTATCACTCACCTCTCTGTCCTCATCTCCTTCTCCTTTGCGTCTTACTCCATGCCTCTTCTGATCCATTAGTTTCCTTGCTGGTCCTGGAACATACAAGGCTTTCCACCTTAAGGCTTTCTCACACCCCAGAGTGACTTCTTCCAGACTTTCACATGGCTGACGTACTTCCTTAAGTCTTTTTTCAAATGTCATCTTCTCAATGAGACTAACTCCAACCACTCTGTTTAAAATTGCAAACCACATTCACAGTTTCATCTCTAGCATTCTCCAGTCCCCTTACCCTATTCTCTCTGTTCTATTTATTCTTTTTTTCATAAGCTTTCGCATTTCCTAATATACTATTCACTACCTATTCATTATAGTTATTATTTATTGTTTGTTTCTCTCTAAAAAATGTAAGCTTCATAAGAGGATGGGTCTCTGTCCGTTCCCTTTACTCCTATATTCCAAGTATCTACAACAGTGCCTGGCATATGGAATGTACTTAATAAATATTTGTGGAAAGAAAGTTGTTTTTTAAAAATAACATAGAACCTAGTCTCAAGGAATGTGTATCAACTGTTAGTGAAGATTATGACTGAAAAATAGGGAGGATAGGTAGAATTTTTACCTCTTACCTGTTAGAATTTTTTAAACAGCACACCACTTTTATAATAAAAATCCATGTCTAGAGACTAAAAGGGGAAAAAGTTATCCTTTAATCTACTAACACATTCAGTACTGATTTTTCCTCTTCGATAAAATGGGCTTATAAACAAAGTTGGATTAAAATACCTTTGCAGCTACATCCTTTTGGGAACTTGATTCTCAAATACTGTTCCAAATTTCTTTTTATTATGAAGAAAAGATTCTTAATGTATGTTTAATTATGAGTTAAGCAGAGTAGTTAAAATGCAGACTGGAATTTTTAGTGCCACCCACCATTAAGACTGCATTTACTCATAATTTCTGATGACGCTATCCTTCTGAAGAAGTAGAAAAAACCCACAAAATGATACTTCAATGTGTTATGACTCGAAAGACCTGGCGGTCTGTGTGGACACATATACATGATAGTCACCTACGTATTTCTAGGTGTAAAGCCCATCAGACTGTGGGTATTATCCATGATTCTTTTCCTAAAAGAATCAGCCTGAAATGTAGGGATAAAAAAGTAATAGATTGAAGATCTCCTTAAGAGTCAACCTTTGGCAAAGTATGTTTCTACTGGTGGGGGGGGGGTCATAGTCATAGTATCTTAAATAAGCAGAAATAAGAAATTGTCTGCAAGACTACTGTTAAAATTAATCCACGTGTTCCGGGAAGATGGACACTGAAAAATAACAGAACTACATTTCTTTCTGATCAAATGGGCAACTGTTTCCGAGCTTGGTCTTGAAACAATGAATCAAAAAGAGCTTAATTTTACAGGGTAAGGAGAAGACGTTAAAGGGAATTTAAAAGGGAGAGTGGAGTGGTAGAGAGGGAGAGGCAAGTGGGAGGGGAGGGGCCATGAAAGTGGCAGTCATGGCTGCCCGGAGCTTTTTTTTGGAAAATTTTTAAATTAAATTAAGTTTTTTTAATTTAATTTTATTTTATAATGTTATGTTAGTCACCATACAGTATATCATTAGTTTTTGATGTGGTGTTCCGGACCTTCTTGAAGGACCCAAAATACATCTTGGATTTTATGCTTGCCCCTACCCATCACCAACAGAATTGCACCTTTTTCATGCAATCCATTCACTCAGCCAAATTTCATTGAGCACGTACAGTGTAACAAGCACTGTGGTTGGCAAAAGAGTACATTTGTAGAAGATTAAGACCCAGCATGTACCTTTGAAAGAGACTGCACTGGAAATTCAATGAGGTCAAGTGTCTGTTGCTTCCTGCCCCAGAGCAGCCCTTGTCAAGCTCACTTGGAGCTTTCCCTTCATTTCCTGAAGGGACTAGGCCAGTCCCAAAGCTGCCAGGAGCACACAGCCGTTTACACAATCTGACTCCAGGCTGCTGGAGCAGCTCACGTGCCCAGCTGCTTGGACGATGACATGGAAGGCAGCTGTGCAAGCCCACAGGCTTTGCCTGGCCACCCAGGAGCTCTCCCCAGAGGGGAGAAGCCGGAGCTACAGCCCACCTGGTTACTACCGGACACTGAGAGGTCAAGCCCAGAAGGGCCTGGAGTCTACAAACCACCACCTTCACTGCCGAATAGCGCAGAACAGAGCTTTTGGGGGGCATCCTGGAGCCCAACTAAGCTGTGTTATGTTCTTGATTTCCATTGTTTGGCATGGGGAGGAGAGAAAGAGATGGGTTCTGGCAAACATAAAGCTTAGTTCAAGTAGAAGCTAAAACTATAGCTTAACATCTGGGTGACTATAAGTGAGTGACTTAACGTCTCTGGAGTTCAGTGGCCTCTTCGGTAAAGTAGGGAGAATAATAAAACCAACCTCAGGGTTCTCACGGAAGAGTAAAGGAGGAAATGTGTGTCAAGTAATTACTATATTTCCTAGAATATAGTAAAGGTCAATGCTCTTGACTTGATTGACGCTTGTTGTTATTACCTTTTTTAAAATTTTATTTTTTTCTAATTTTTTTTTAAAGATTTTATTTATTTATTTAAGAGAGAGAGAGAGCACGAGCAGAGGGAAGAGCCAGAAGGAGAAGCAGGATCTCCGCTGAGCAGGGAGCCTGATGCGGGGCTCAATCCCAAGACCCTGGGATCATGACCTGAGCCAAAGGCAGACTCTTAACTGACTGAGCCACCCAGGCTCCCTTTTGTTTGTTTGTTTGTTTGTTTAATTTGCCAGTTTCTAGACCCACTTTCCTCATCCTCCTGATTTGTCCTCAAATTTATGAAGCACCTCCTTCTTGCCAAACATTTTACAGGACACTGAAGATTATGGAGGTGAGACAGATACTGTTCCTTCACTCTAAGAGCTCTGAGAATTTCCAGGAAAGAAGAATGGCACGCAACATTTATGTGTACCTACTGTGTGTCAGGATCTGAAAGGGCATCATATGCAGATTTACCCAATGCTCACAGTAACCTCAAAGTACCTAATTATTGCCAGTTTATAGGTAAGGAACCTGAGCCCAGCCCTCAGCTAGTATGTGGTGAAGCAGTGTACAATACAGGTCTCCAAGCCAGAATAACCTAGTATAAAATCCCAGCTGTCCTATCAGTATTAAGTATGTTACCTAGCATGACCTTTTGAGGTATTCTAAGCCGCTCACTATTTTGCTGTAAAATAGAAATAATAGCTAGTCCATGGGGTTTCTCTGAAGATTAAATGGAATCAAATACCCAGTACTAAACCCAGTTTCCAACACACCAATGGTACTAAATAATATTACCATTACATTGTGAAAATTGACATTTGAATGTAGGTCTGTCTGGCTCCAAAACTCCAAAACATACTCTCTTACTATAATAAGTTATAAGGAAATGAGCTAATGGAACATTTACTTAGAAAAGCTTTAAAAGTCAGTTTTACATATGAGTTCTTTTTGCAACTTAAGTATGTGTGTGTGTGTGTTTAACACTCCCCTGTAACTATTCTACAGTGTGTTTTTGCTTTTTAAACTCAGTTTTCAATTTTGACAAGGGGGAAAAGAGATGTCTGCATTAATTAGGATATAACCTATATTGCTCTAGCAAACAGGTCCCAAACACCTTGGCTTAAATAAGATAGAAACTTACTTCTCTCTCTCTCATAATAGTGTAGAAATGAATCTCCAGGTTGGCAGAACCACTGCTCCACAGGCCATCAAGAAAACCCAAGCGAAAGCTAGACCCCGCTGTAGGCTTCATCCCACAGGAAGACCAAGAAGAGGATCAGTAGAGGGGAAGTAACATCCTTTAAGCAACTGACATGGAAGCTGCTAACAACACATCCACCTACATTCCATGGCCTCCGTCAGCTGCCCAGGAGGCTGAGCAACGTGGTTTCTAGCTGGTTATATCTGGGCGTAGACAGTCATACGCCCAGATATAACTCTTATCTATGCAGGACAATTTGAGAAGAGAGAAAAAGTAGTTATGACTAGGGAAATGTCACGCTGATATTAAGTTCCAGGAAATTTATCATGCCCCACCATGTAATTTGGTTGGTTTTCCTTTTATATGCGACCAAAAGAATCGACTAGCAAGGTTACAGACTTGGCAATTTGTGAAGTCTATAGTGGGCACCACTTTAAGACACAGCTCAAATAGAATCCTCTGGAACACGTCTTTTACTATTGCAGATATAACTATGTTGCCTCTCCTCTATTTTTACCGATCATTAATGTTTTATTTCATAAAATATTTATATGCCTATATTCTTTCCTAGATGATCTTCTTCACATAGGTAGGAAATACTGTCTTACATACCTTAATATCACAAGGGCCAAGCAATGAATCTGCATATATTAGAAGATTAGTAGTGAATACATGAATAAATGATCTGTAATACGTAACATATAAATATATTTACATATACATATATATTTCTATAGAAATATGTAATATATACTTTTCTTAAGTGGTGGTTGAGTTGACTCATTATTGGAATGTTGTTAGATGATGATGAGTAATGACAGAAAAACAGATGCCCCCCCCACATATTTAAATGTGTTTATTCCTATTCTAGATATATTATTAATTCCCTGGGATATATAAAAGCACTAAGTTATTTAAATAGCAAATAGCAATGCTTGAGCAACTTCAAGGTCAAGATACATAGTTGTTTATGATATAAAATGGTTTTTTTTGTTGTTGTTGTTGTTTTAAAGATTTTATTTATTTATTTGAGACAGAGAGAATGAGATACAGAGAGCATGAGAGGGAGGAGGGTCAGAGGGAGAAGCAGACTCCCCACCGAGCAGGGAGCCCGATGCGGGACTTGATCCCGGGACTCCAGGATCATGACCTGAGCCGAAGGCAGTCGCTTAACCAACTGAGCCACCCAGGCGCCCTATGATATAAAATGTTTTAATAAAAGGCACTTCTCTTGGATAGGATATCTGCTGCATTTGTCCTCATGCCCAGCTGAGTCTTCGGAAACGTTTGCAATTCAAGTAAAGTTTACAGGAAGCTTCTTACCTTCCTGAAGCAGTTTATGAGAACTTAAAAGGGGTTTCTCCCCACTCCCAACAAAATAAGCTTGTCTGTTGATTTATTGCACTTTCCTCTCTTTTCCTGAAATCTCAATCTCTTAAACACACACACACACACACACACACCCCACACACAGCTTTGCCTGTTTTTAATTTTCATTTCCCTGGCAAGCTGTCTTGCTTTTTCTTTCCTTTCATTTTTCAGAAATGCTCTCTTTCCCTCATTCCCCCTGCCCAACCCCAGTCACCACTGGTTTGAGCTTCTTTGTCCCAAAGTTCTGTCTTTGTTTCCTCAGCTACAGTGCAATGAAATGTCTTTCTCTAAATGTTCTGACGTCAAACCAAGTGATTTTCAGGATGAGCTCTCATGTTCTTGTGTATTATCATATTATAGATCCAGGGAAATGGATACATTACAACTTGTTTATAATAACTTGCATATTTAACATATATAGTTAAGAGTACTTAGAATGTCTTTGACAGTTTCAAAGGGAACATACAGAACACATAAAATCTGTTGGCTGTTTGTAAATCTAACAAAATTATTAGATTTGGTGAATGCTACTTATATCTATCTTAAAGTGAACTTAGCTGTATTTATTCTTAACTGAGCTACTTTCCAGTCAACTATATGCCATTCAGCAAACAGCCTCCCCCAAATGAGACTGCTACGTCGATAAAGTTCAGTAAAATGTTCTGTGTGTCTATATAGTACATATACATTTTGCTATGTATGTGTGTTCAGACATCGTATGTGTCTGAACTTTTAGCTGTTTGTTGTCCCTTATTACCTGTTTATCTGTTACTGGAAACTGAAAGTGTCCTTGATAACTGTTTGTTGAATAAAAACATTTCTTTACTCCCTAAATCAAGCACCTGCTATGTGCCCAGCATTATACCAAGTACTGGCAAACAGGAATGAATAAAGCAGAGCCTTCACTCTCAAGGTGTTCACAATCTAATTGAGGAGAGAGAGAGACAATTGAAATCATTGTGATAAACTCCCTGATAAGTGTGTTAAAGTAAACACATCCTAGACTTAATTGAGGTAGGCATGCATCTAGATCTGGGTAGTAAATGTTTTAAAAGACAAATAGTAGTTTTCCAGGCAAAGAAAACGAGGATAGAACTGCAGATAGAGCACATATCTGGGAGTCTAAACACTGTACAAAAATGTAAACAATGTATTTTTCAAAAGTCATTAAAAATTATTATAAACATTAAATAACCATACCCTTGTGATAATTGTAGTTTGCTTTACTGAAGTGACTAGCATGTTGAAGGTGGGGTGATTCATTGGGCAGCAAATTAATGCCCAGGGTTGACGTCATAGTTTTTGCTGCGGAAATAAAATCTTCAGTACTTCCGATATCCCTCAGAAGTTGTGCCCTTCCTGGAACTGGTGTGTGAACGTACAGAATTCACATGGCGTGGTACTACAGAATGAGGATGCTTATAATAATCTCTGCCTAGTTATCTCTCTGTATGCAAAGGGTATGGACACTGAAGACAGACAATCCCCAGCAAAGATAGTGGGCATTTATCCTGGGAGTAAGCGTGGGTACGTATTTCAAAGTCACTGAGATCCAGGGTCCTCAAAGTTGCGAGAAGGCCAAGAATAACTAGCTTAGCGTGAGGATTAAATGAGATTAAACTATCTCTATTTCTTCAGAGAAACAGAACCAATAGAATGTGCATATATATATATATATATATGAAGAGATTTCTTATAAGGATTGGCTCACATGACCACGGAGGCTAATGCGTTCCAACATCTGCAGGGTGAGTCTACAAGGTGAAGACCCAGGAAAGCCAATGATGTAGTCCATTCTAAGTCAGAAGGCCTGAGAGCCGGAAAAACCAATGGTGTAGTTCCAATTTGAACGCTGGTCGTTTGAGACCAAGGAAGAGCCAATGTTTCAATTCAAATCTGAAGGTAGGAAAAGAACTATGCTCCAGTTTGAAGGCAGTCAGGCAGAAGGAATTCTCTCCTACTCAGGGAGAATCAGCCATTTTTTTCTGCTCAGGTCTTCATGTCACCGGATAGGCCCAGCCACATTAGTAGGGGGAGATCTGTTTTACTCAGTCTCTAGATTTAAATGTTAATCTCATCAAAAAACATACTCAGCCAAACACCCAGAATAATGTTTAACCAAGTATCCGGGCACCCCAGGGCCAGATAAAGTGGGCACGTAAAATTAACCATCACAATATCTAAAGCTCTTTGCACAATGATTGAAACAGGGTCTCATAAAAGTTTTAAGTAAATGAAGGAATAAATGAAACCATGATGAAAGCAAAGACAAATGGCTTTCTTCATCATTGTTTGATATGGAACAGGAAAAAATTGGCAACACATAATTATTTCTGGAGAAGCTAAGGGTCACTTTGGGAGAGTGAGCTGGAAGAGTGAGGAGGAACTGATCTCAGGAATTTACTATAAAATACAGAGTATTGACATAGTTTTCATAAGAGTGATTATGGCACACAATCAACCGCAGCAAACCACAGAATGAGAAAATCAGCTTGTGGCCAACCCAAAAGACAACTTTCTAACCACAAGCTGGGATGCCTGAAGAGCCATAATTCTAGTGGTAATCCAACATGGAAATGAAAGGAAAAATCTTGTGCTTGATGCTGTATCTCTCAGTGGACTCTATACTCAACAACTCCTATAAGACAACAGATAAAGGCACTGAAACCTCAAAGGATTGTTATGACTTAATTTTCCTCACAGAAATAAATGAACTCCTGATGGAAAAGAGGCTATAGATATGAATGTGGCATGGGGTATGTCTTTCAAAAGACCCTATCATTTTTGACCTGAATATAGCTGAGTAGTTTGTACTTACTCAGTGGCTGCTAGTGCCAGGCATTCGTCTGACTGCTATCACTTATTTTGCATTCATATAAAACCACTGTAAGATACATACAGGTATCCATCTAACAAATGAGGATCCTGGACCTTCCATTAACCTTGGGAAGATTAATGTCACATATCTGGAGAACACTGGGTCTGGGATTTCAACTCAAGTCCTCCAGTTCCAAAGTCAGAATATTTCATAATCTTGGGTATTCTTTATGGTCGGCCCTTTTGCTCTTGCATGAAGCATGACAAATTAAAATGTACATTTTAGAAATTCTTTGAAGACTATATAAGCTTATATAAGCTACAAGAAATCTGGCCTCGTAGATACTTGGGTAGAATTAAATTTGTGTCCATATTTTATCATTTGAATGTAGAGCAAAGTATAAAAATCTTGCATAAAGAAAGTAACACTATGCCCAGTTGTACCACCTATCATGGCGAGAGGGGAAATTTCGTATTTGTTCAGTCATGGTAGGAAGAGATGAAAAATAACTATATCCTTACGATGTCTTTAAGGTTCACCATTAAAGTTATGCTGCAGGTGTATGGCGGTACTCTTCAGGGGCTAACAACATGGCCTTTGAGTACGATTCCAGAACAAAGAAGACTAAAGAGACATGAAAACTAAATCCTGGATGGAGGAAATATGTCTACAAACACTATTACTAGAATAATTGTTTTCAACAAAAATCAAAGTCAGTACATTTTTAACAACTGATGAGCCTAGACAAACAGTATGTGTCCCATTCTTGCAATTTTTCTGTTAGTTTAAATTTTACCAAAACAAAAATTCTGGAGGTAAAAGCAAAAATAAAATAAAATAAAAATAAAATAAAATACCTCCTTTCCAAAAAACAGCATGGACTTTGTAGCTGGATAGACTTGGTTTGGATATCAGTTTTGCCATTCACTAGATATGGGGCTTTGAGAAGAGTACTTAATCTTTCTAAGCTTCAATAATTTCATCAATAAAATAGGATAAAAGAAACATATTACGAAAACATGTTGTGAAAATTAAATAAAATATTTTATGTAACATGCTTAGTAGAATTCAGTATCTACTAAAAATAAAACATTTTATGATAATTATTGTAATAATTACAATTTGTTTGATGAGTTTAATTTGCCTGTATAGTCAGAGCAATTGTTGTAATCTGTTTTTTTCTCAGGGAGTCCTGTCTAAGAATTACTGCAAAAAGGTTTTGCTACATCTGGTCTTCTTAAAACATCAACTTTGATCTCAGAGACTGTCAAGGTATATTATATATCACGTTTTAGATAATTGTATATCTCTTTGGGAAAAGCCACTGGGTTATTTTTATAAGGCTAATAATAAAAACTTCTAGAAAGAGTGAACAGCCCTGTTTTATAGATTCCAGTCTTTTCCCTAGCAGTGTTTTGTCAAAACAAGGTCTTTTCCCACAGGAAAATCTGTCAGAAAACCCAACCTCTCCACAGCTACTGTTTAATACCATTTTCCTTTCAGTGGGGCCACCAAATAAACGAGAAAACCTACTGTTAACAGAAAATTATAATTGTCTAAGAAATATCGTTGGTGCAAAAAATAGCATATAATTGTTTGTAGTAAAATTACCATAAATATAATAATAATAATATTAAATGGTTGACACCTTTTTATACTTTCAGACAATTTAAAGTTACTGTGTGGTTCCATTTGTATAATATTCTTTAAATGACAGAATTAGATGAAGAATAGATCAGTGGTTGCCAGGGCTTAGTGCCGGATGGAGATGGGGGTGGGGGACATAGGTGCATTATTTATAAAAGGTCAACATGAGGGACCCTTGTGGTGATGATAATGACATTGTTCTGTATCTTGAACATGGTGGTAGAGGCATGAACCCACATCTGTGAGTTTAGGCAAAACTGATACAATCTAAATAAATTTGGTGGATTTTATTGCAAGGTGTTACCATTGGAGGAAACCAGGTAAAGAGTATTTTGGATCTCTCTGCATTCTTTGTTTCACCTGCATGTGACTTCATAATTTTATCAAAATGAAAAAGTTTAATTGGGAAAATATTGCTTAATACCTTTTATCTACCTTGATGCTGATGGTAACCTTTTGAGGTAGAGGAGAGATCTATTTTTCTAGGCCATTTACATATTTTTTAATAACACTTTGATCTCTGACTTCCAGATAGACTCTTCTGCTTTTTAAAAGGCCAGCAATTAATACAGAACTTCTGCCGCCAGCATCCTGAGGTAAACAAGTTAGGCAAACGTGGTTGTATTAGATTTGTCGTTTGATAAATGAGGAAAAACTTCTCCAGGAAAAATAGGAGCAGCTTGAGTGAGTACAGTGTCTTGAGCATGCCCAGGGGGAAAATGAAGTCATTGTTATCTGATGTGACACCTAGAGCAGCCTGCCTAGCAAGCCCGCCACCACCAACGACGACACTCCTAAGGAGAGTCTGGGATCAATTAAGGAAAAGTGAACTTCTAACCTATGTGAACTGTCACGGGTGAGTCCTGGCCTAGCTGATCTCTGAGTTTCCAGAGGTTAATCACAGCACTCCACAGCTGACAAGGACCTCCCCTCTTTCCCTACCTTCATTGAGAAAACTTGTGCCCTCTGAAACCCAGAGGGGAGAAAGTTCCCTTTCTCCTTATTTCTAGAGGGGGTGGGGAGGATAGTGGGAAGAGCCAAGGTTAGTCTTGCCCAAGAATAAACCTGGAGCAGTACCTGGAATGTAACTGGTGCTCAGTATATTTTTAACAAATATTAATTTGAAATTAACCTTAAGAGGAGTTCTAGCTCACAGCTCCTATCTGTACACTAGGAAAAAAAAATCAATCATCTCTCTGTTAAGTGCTATGCATCAGACATTGTCTTTACATATGTAATTACTAACATTCCTTTCAAGTATTTTCTAAGTAGATGGTATTTTTAGCATCCATTTAATTGATGAGGCCATGGAGGCAAAGGAAGCTTGAATAGCTTCCCAGGTCCCCCAGCTGCTCAGTGGCGGAGCTGGATGTAAATATAGCCAGTGCAATCCCAGTCCCTGTGGTTAGACCACCAGCTTGTCTTGCCTCTCCTAATTTATGGGGCTTCATGAGGCAGAAGTATGTATTCAAAAGGGAAGGCATCCATTTTGGTTTAGAAATTAACCAAAATTCTCACATAAAATTCCTAAAAACATTCTAAAGGGCTTTTAGTGTTTATAATACTCCTATGAAGTGGAAGTTATCAACCTTATTTTATTAAATGAGAAAATGGAGTCAATGCTGTCAAGCGGCTTATAATGATAACCCATTTAATGAGTGTTGAACTGTGTCTCCTGAGTTTTATTTTCCAAACCAGAATCTTGGGATTGCCATATGCTGTTGAGTCTTGCATTTCAGGGTCAACCTACCATCCACAAGAATTTTAATTTAGTTTTAAGGTCAGACTCTGGCTAACTAGGTTCATTGAGCTTGTTGAGGTACAATATTTGTAATAATATCTGCACTTTCTGTCTCAGTCCATTGACGTGAAGAAGAGATGAGATAATGCAATGGAAAGTCTTTGTCAGCTGTAAACTTGTAGGCACATTTAAACTGCCACTATGGTTATTATTTTTCAGAATCATTTTTGCTTCTAGGAAACTATGGCAAATGGGAAGCTCGTTGGATTATAATTTGGGGGTATTACACATTCAAGTCTGAATTCATTCATTCATTTGCTCAACAAGTGCGCTTTAGGTTTTGAGTATCTATCAGATGAGATGCATTATACTAGATCCTGTAGAAAATACAAAGTAGTAGTCCCTTGCATAAATATTATCTGCCAAATCATAGTGTACAGAACCCATGTTTTCCCATTACCTTGTCCCACCCCCATGCCCAACCATAGCCGGTGGTAAATAAATGTAAATTAAATGTGGAGAAAATAGAAGGTTCAGTCTTTTTCCTTTAGAAATTTATGATGCTGTTAAAAGATCGTGATACAGAAAATAGATATCTAGAGTCAAAACAGACATGTAGGCTGCAGATATATCATTGAAGAATTGAATGGACAGAAACTTTGTTGGATTATAATTGTCCAGTTGATTCTATGGAAGAAGTGGGAACTACCCTAGATAATAAACCTGATATCCTTGGTTAGTCAGAAATTATTTAGAAAAGCAGTTTTCAAACTTAGTTCTATCAGTAGGCCCCTCTGTCCAGAGATTCTGTTCTGATTCCTTAGGCCAGCCTGGGGACAGAGAAGCTGTGTTTTTTAAGAAGTACTGCAGATAATTTTTACGATCAGGTAAGTTTGAGGAACACTGATGAAGAAAGATGAAATCTTTTAAGTTGGGTAACATTGCTGAAAAAGATGAGAAAGAAGCCTTAGAGAATTATGATTATAAAGTCTTCTTCCCTCCCTCCCATTCAGCAATAGTAATCTTCCAGAAACTAGCAACATTCGACAAAGAATCTTTCAGAATGTATATAGGTTTAAATATGGAGGTGAGTATTAGCACTCATGCACTTATGTTGAGTTTGGCTTGATCATTAATTAATACTTCATACAAGTGATTATAAACTTAAGACAGTGCTCACTCTTACCACTCTTAGCCATGTCTTCTGCCCCAAATACACACACACACACACACACCCTAACTAGCAGTGTGCCAGTAGATTTCCAGAGTCTCAAGGATCTCACAATCTGTGTGAAGACAATTAAATCAATTACTGTCACTACAAGGACTATATGGGGTTATGCAGAGAAATCTGTGACTTCACAGTCTAATAATAAAGCATGGCCTTATAAAACCATTTAGCCTTTGTTTTAACCACATTGGACTAGAAGAACAAATGGATCTAAAAACTAGAAAATTCTATGTAGTGAATGTTTTAAAACTGCTAACAGGAAAAGGTTACCTATAAACAAACCTAAATGTTGTCTCGTCAATGCAACAAGTGTTACTTTATACCCTCTATACTGTAAACACTGGATTTCTTGGCATCTTTGAAAATAACCACCAATTCTCTGTAGGCACAAATGTATTCTCTAGAGCTGTTTTTCCAATAACATTTATTTTAACAATAATATGCTTAGTCTGCTGTGAAAATACAACTTCACTGATTAGGCAGCCAGCCCAGTCAAACATTGTTTGGGGTTATAATTGTAGCTATTTAATTGTTGAACAATCTGATAATAGCTGCAAAAGAATCCCGGTTTGTTTACGTGCAGCAATTTAAAACTTGTTTTCCTCTCTTCATCCTTTTTCCTCTTTAAAAGAGCACTCGGGCTAAGTCTAGCCTGAAGCCCCAGAGTACAATTAAGCCCCCCACAAAAACGAATCAGGGCTAGGAGGCTCCCTTTTGGTTAAAGTAAGGAGCTGTTGCCATGATTTGTTTTAATTTGATAAACAGAGAGAGCTGTTCTGTTCTGAGACCTCTTTCCCCCCACTCAGAAAGGGGGTGTTTCTGTACAGCTGTGGGGAATTACTCACAAGAGGTTTAAACAGTGGAAAAAGAAAACATCCTCTTTTCTTTTTGGACCCACCCAGCCCACCAAGGTTTACAGACTTAGCCAATGGAAAGACAGATTACAGTTCACTGAAAACTCTCCTTGGAAAATGGAGACCCAGACTCCATCAGGAGAGTTACCAGATCCGAAGGGCTGACAAAGTGGGGTTAGCAGCAGCAGGGGGATGGCAAGGTAACATGCTTGGGAGAGGCTTTGCTTCAGAGACAGCTTGTAGATTAGATACCAACGTAGACATAGCCACGGGGACTGGGGCTGTAGACAAATGTGTGGTGGGGTGAAAATATTGCACCATGGTTACTGCAGGGTCATTAAACTCCCTCTTGGCCAACAGTGCACAAAATCCAGATATTCTTACCCTTGTTTTGTACAAATGTTAGATTAAGGATAGAATGAATGGCCTCTTTCAAATTTTCCCGCAAGTAATCTCTTTCTGTGCATTCTATTTAATTACCTCGATCGGTGCAAAATAGAAGCAGATAATTTAACTAGCTGAGGAATTCGGTTAAAATACCTCAGAGTAATTTGCTCAGCAACACCTTGAAATGAGTGGTTAAAATTTTAATAAGTCAATCACTAGCTATGCTGTCATTTTTTTCAAATCAAACATCAAGAGTTACAATTTGTGGGTTATTCTTAAAGATAGTTAAGTGTTGACCCACTTGCTAAGACCTACAGGGAAACACATTTAATGTTATGAGCAGGATGGATTTTGAGCTTTCAAAGTATGCAGTATGTGCTTTCCTTATTACTTTTCAGTTCTCAGGACTTTGAGAAGTGAGTCATGAAGTAGAGTTCTGAGATTATCTACTAAATAATAAAATATATTATTTTGATAGTATAGAATCAAATTGTAATGTTTTGTAGCTTACATTTTACCTACTATAGTTTAAAAAGAAGAAAGAAAAGAGAAAAAATAGAATATTTTATGCTTGTTTCTTAGACTGGAATTGACAAAATAACATCTATCAAAATATCCTTCTGCAGAACTGTAATGACTATATATTGCTGGAAAAAAGCATTTAAAGAAAACTTTCCTACATGCATAGCCTAGTTAAATTGGACTTTGTTAAATCTTCCTTGAACTGTTGAATATAACAGTTTAATAAACAGCATACCTGAGGACTCCTTAAAATAGTAATATGCCAGCTTTAAATATTTTCTCCAAATTGTTGTGGAGATGTCAGTGTAAGGATGAGAGTCTTAATTTGTCTCAGTATCTCTGCCACATTGGACTCTTAAAATGTTCTTTTTTAAAAAAGTTTTTTATTAAGAAAACTTTACACCCAACATGGGGCTTGAACTCACGACCCCAAGATCAAAAACCGCATGCTCTACTGACTAAGCCAGCCAGGCACCCCTGGACTCAAAATAGTCTTAAAATCCGCTACCTCTCACTTGCTTGTTTTTGTAGAGTGACATGAAAAAACGTTCAAAATCAATAATTCAAAATTAATTTCATTCACCATTTCTAAATTTGTTTTGAAGATTGCACCCGATATGGTGACCCAATTTCTTAGTGGTAAACTCAGGCACTAGGTCATACACACATGCTTTGCCATTTTAGGCTCTAAAATGATACAAAACGAAGATTGTTAGACTGAATAGCTTTCTTGTTTGAAAATGTCTTTCATGATAAACCTGGATTTTTTCCTCTTAAAATATAACTTCCAAGAATATGATTATGCCTATTTCACACGGATAGCTTTTCTTCCTTAGAGTGTATGCAGTCATTAAGTAGAGATAAACTGAAATCAAACATAATCAACAATAATAATGGTAGAAACCCCAGAAAGTAGTTAGGATTTTCCAGTCTTCTGTTTATAATGATAACAAACACTTTATTCATTTAATTCATTTTTTTAAAGGAAAAGATATCATGCATTGAGAAGCATGTCTGATATTATTGGGGAAACCCAAAAGTCATCATTGCCATGAGATTATTCCAGAGAAAATGTTTGGTTTATGTGAATTGGCCAGTCGTTGAAGCAGAGGAAAGCACATTCAGTTTTCTATAAAAAAATCAAAACCTTAACTTTCAATTTGTGGGGTCTTTTTCAGTAAGAACTAAATTTCAAGAGACTATTCTTCCTATCTCCTCTCCCTTCCTCCACTCTTGCTTTTTTTTCTTCTTCCTTTCATGATAAACTTGCTTTTATATTTTTAAATGTCATGATTAAATTTACTCTTATTCCTCTTTCTAAAACATGAGCTCTTTTTTTTTTTTTTTTTTTAATTTCACTGTTGTATCTCTACAATGTTGTAAGGTCCAGCCTACCTGGTGCATACTAGCTGCTCAAGAGGACTTGTTGAGTGAAAATGAGTAAATTAAGTCATGCAACCGAATTGCAGAAAATGTGAAAAATATCCGCCCCCCCTCCAGAAGAAGGATCTAGAAGAAAAGCCAGGTGTTTGATGTGCCGGACCTTCCACTGATTGCTCAGTATCTGTGCAAAACCTGCCCTTGGGTTTGCGAGTGCCCTGAAGCCGTTTTTAATCTAGTTGTGTCCCTCTTTGAAGTCCTCTGAGGAGCTGGGCAGAGCTAGAAAGGATAACAGAAGCAAGCCAAATAGAGGTAGCCTTTAAAACATAATTACCCTGGACTCTGTGGGCTTAAAAAAAAGGCCATTCACAGCTAGAAAATGAACATTATTTATCCAAAAGGTTGCAGCTGTTAACATTCTCTTGGGAAAACACAAAGACCTCTCCATGCCAGGTTTTTCTCATTGCCTAACTTCAATGATTCAGAGATAAAAGTCCCAAAATAGGCATTTATAAAGGCAAGGATGACAGGAAGAAAGGACTCAGAACTGGGGTTGGTACTCATGGTGGCTCATTCTCAAACTACAAACCCATGAGCTATTTTTCTTCTGATTTTGCCAGTTTGCCCGGAGGAGGGTCTTGTGCCAGCCAAAACAGTCACAGGCATTTCCCTACAATATATTCTGCTCCGTCTACACTGGTGGTTACTTCCGAAAAACAGAGTAACGGAAGCCCCGACTCAAATAACGAAACCAGAAAACTTCAGCCCTCAGATAAAAAGAAGAAAACAAAAAGAAAGAGGAGAAAATGTATTTTCCCAGCAATGTCCACAGTTCTGCAGACTCAGTTTTCAAAGTGGATTTTCTTTGAATAGGGCTTGGATTTGCCAACCGGCTATTAGGATATAATACGCCACTCACAATTCTCCAAGAAAGGATCTAAAGTTTGTTGTAATTTCCCCCACTTTCCCAGAGATGGGTAGAGCCAAGAGGAAGGGGTGAAGGAGAGTGGGCAAAAGATTGTGGGAGCAGAAGAAAACTTGCTGGATCCTATCCAGTCATCTTCAAAGGCTAACCTCTTCCAAACAGAGCAAACCTTCAGGGTGAGATTATGCAAAGCCCCTGCCTTCCAGCACCCCTGAAAACCTGCCACCCCTCCATTCAGATTTGAGGATTAAGAAAACTAGGGGAATGAAAGCATCTATTTAGCTCTGGTCCATGTCAAGAATTGTTCTGGGCTGGATCCTATAGCTTTATTGGTGGTGTGATCATCTCTCTCTCTCTCTTTTTTTTTTTAATGGGGCCGGGGGGGGGGGAGCATCTGCATTATTTGATCGTTCTGTGTTTATTTTTTCAGCAGGGATGCTTAATTGTGTAACTCCTGACTTGGTTGGTCTTGCCAAATGATAGAAATCAGAGCTGGAAAAGACCTATTAGGTCATTTTATCCTAATTCCTGCCAGCGAGAATTTCGCCTCTAATATGCAAAATGAACGTCCACCCTTTCCCTTGGGAGATTAGCTTCGACAATCCAATTAGCCCACGCTGCCAACACATTTTCCCTGACATTCAATTTACAATTAATATCATTGTTTTTCTTAATTCCATTCTCCCAAATTAAGTGTTTACTTTCTCTTACTGTTTTCAAATTTTAATCCACTGATAAGTCTATTTCCTTATTTCTCCCGAAACAGACTCATTTGTTTCATTTATTTTATTCCTAAAATCTTTAGTTTATTTGTTCACGTTTGTTATTCTTTGCACAGCTCTGGATGTCTTTGATACGGAGATAATGAAGGCTTTTATTTTCCCAACTTGGCACATCTCATTAAGAAGCATGTATGCAGTGGAAGTCAACAGAAAATCCAGACACTTCAATTTTTTTTTTCATAAAATTCAGCCTTCCTCGATATTTTGCTCCTATTTTCCAGAAGTTTCTGGAAGAGCAGTTAGTGGCTTGAGATATGTCAGCAGTTTCCAGGGTCTCAGCTTTTCAGTGTGTGTGTGTGTGTGTGTGTGTGTGTGTGTGTGTGTGTGGTATTTTCTGCTGTGGAAACCCTGGCTCAGATGATCAATTGAGATAAGGCAGGCAGAGATAAGAAGTAGGAGGAGAGGAACGCTACAATAATGAACTTAGGCACTGAAGAAACTCAGCCACCCACCAGGAAACCTCAGTCCCTAAGGAGATGGACCCTGTTCAGGCTGTGGTGAGCCACTGTGGGCCAAAGCTGCCAAGTGCATGCATGTGGCAGACCTCTCTCTGCAAGGAGGCTTTGCCCTACTGGGATTTATTTCCATATTCCTTAAGGACCTGGCTTTGCTCCTTCTTTTCCTGGTCCCCCTCTTCTGATTCTCTGGCCTTATTTTGGTGAGGAGATTGCATTTGCCTGTCCAGTTTACCATATAAATGCATTCTCCTCCTCATGACCGCTTCTCAGCCTGCCGGTCTAAGGGAGGAGCCCCTATTTCTTGATCCTGCCCTCTGACTAAGTTCTCTCTTGTCGCTCCTCCCTTTCCTGATGATTCAGTACAGACACCTGCCCCAATTCCACTTTTTCTCTACATCTTCAATTATTTGCTGGTCAAGACTCAAATGTGCGTCCGGCTTGATCACAGGCCATGGCCCCGAGTAAAGTAGCCAGCTTCTGTCGTTCTTTAAGGGATAGTTGACTTTCACAAGCATAAGAAAAAAGTTCTTAAAGTGGTTTCTAAGGCCCTAGGGAACTCCTGGCTGGCACCATAACCCAATTTCCTGCCATCCGTCCTCCTCTCACTCTGTGTCAGCCGTGTTGGTTTTTCCTTAGTTCCTTTCCTGTGCTAGCACTGAGGTTTTTTCCCCTTAGGGGTCGTCCTGTTGCCTCTGCGTGCTTTACGCATCAAGCCACAGCTTACACGGGACTTAAGAGAGATCATCCCTGGGCTCCTGGGTGGCTCAGTTGGTTAAGCGACTGCCTTCAGCTCAGGTCATGATCCTGGAGTCCTGGGATCAAGTCCCACAGCGGGCTCCCTGCTCAGCAGGGAGTCTGCTTCTCCCTCTGACCCTCTTCACTCTCGTGCTATCTCTCATTCTCTCTCACTCACATAAATTAAAATAAAATAAAATAAAATAAAATAAAAGAGAGAGATCATCCCTAAGTACCTTTACCTGGACTGAGTTAGGTCCTTCTGTTGTACTTCCTCCTTTAGCCCTATATTTGCATTGATAGCACTTTCCCAAAGTGGTGAGCATATTTTTACGTAATTGCTAAGTTATTTGATGTTTGTAAAACTCTACAATACATGAAGACAGGCCCATGATTATTGTTGATTTCTGTCTGTGCCTGGTATATTGTGGGTGTTCAGTTGGGTGAACACTTTAACCATGACAGCAAAAAGTAGAGAGTAGAATAAAAGTTGGCCAAGTCAGTCAGCCCTGTATTGATAACCAGTTAATTGTTTGAATCTATATCATTCTGTTATTTTTCTTCATACTTATAAACATATGGTTTGGCTTACATAAAAAATTGGCATTGTGCAAATCTGTGTCAGGTATTGTGTCAGTGAATTTTTTTTTTTTAATTTTAGGCAAGAGAGAGAGAAACTGTTACGTTTTTACTTGAAAAGGGGCTTTTTGGGGAAAATAGGGGGCTTGTATAATGAAAAAATGGAGGATTATGCATGGTGCTCAGATAAAAGCTAAATGAGCATAGATCTGGGCAGTAGGAACAATGCTTTCCTGATGCTTGTTGCCACTATACGGTTGCTCCTAGACGCTACTGGAATTCCTAGGCACTATCTTTGGCTCCCACTGCAGGACACCACATTAGCTGTCATGAGTGAAATCCAGCCATCTATTTGTTAGTAACTGTCTCAAGCTTCAAATCCCAGGACTAAAAAGCTGCTTGACCAAGTACTGATCAGCTAACTGAGCCCTGTGTTTTGGATCAAAGGATGCCCCACCTCTGCACAGGCATTTTGAGATAGAGAACCCCACATCTCCAACTCTTTATGCAATGAGTTATTCCCCCCAAAAAAGTACAGGAGGTGAATAATGGACATTTGTCCAGCAACAGATCTACCAAACCAGCCAACACAGAAACCAACAAACAGCAGCTGCTAAACCTTAGTTATCATGTTCAGGATATGCTGTTCCTAGTTCTTTAGGCATTATCTTGCTTCATGATCATCTCCTATATTGCTCTCCATATTATTAATTCTGTGGGTTTTTGTTTTTGTTTTTGTTTTTTTAGGAATCTCCATTTCTAAAATCTCAGAGATATTAGACTGATAACTTTGAGGATTTTATTTACTTATTAGAGAGAGAGAACACAAGCGGGGGGACAGGGAGAAGCAGGCTCCCTGCCAAGAAAGGAGCCCAACTCGGGGTTTGATCCCAGGACCCTGGGATCATGACCTGAGCCGAGGGCAGCCACTTAACCAACTGAGCCACCCAGGCACCCTTAGGCTGATAACTATGAATTATTCTGCAGGTGCCTTTGACAGCACAGGTTATTGTAATATTGCCTTAGGCTAGGTTCCCTGGAAGCTGAATCTGAGACCCTAATTCTTGTGGAGGAGATGCATTGGCAGAAAAGCCCATAAAGAATGAAGTGGGGCACCTGGGTGGCTCAGTCATTAAGTGTCTGCCCTCGGCATCGGGTTCCCTGCTCGGCGGGAAGCCTGCTTCTCCCTCTCCCATTCCCCCTGCTTGTGATCCTGCTCTCGCTGTCTCTCTCTCTGTCAAATAAATAGATTAAAAAAAAAAAAAAAAAGAATGGAGTGAAGCAGGACAGAGAAAGGGAAAGTGCTGACCAAGAAAGTGATCTCAGATAAAATCTAGCCTTGGCTTGGTCCATAGAGGAAAGTCTTTGAATCCTTAGTCAATTAGCTGTGCTGTCCTGCTGGTGGCAAGGGGATCACCCTTTAGATACCCCACCAGTCAGTTATTGGCCTTGAGCTGCCCCCAGGGGTGGGCATAACTCTTTAGCTGGAGCAGCTGACAGTTAGGGGCATACTCTCCAGAAAAGGGGGAATTTGTGACCATCAGCAGTTGATCCTCAGGGACGATGGGATTGGGATATGCCAGCAAATGAAAGGGGGGTCTTAGAAAGACACCACAGTATTTACTATAGATCTCTCCTATCTAACCTCTGTTGGGTTGATTAACTTATTGTTTGTGTTTTCAAACACATCAGCAAAAAAGGAACATTATAAAACTACCAACACTTGCACTTTTCTTTTTGACTTTGCCAAGGTGTAAAAAGGGTCGTGGCGATATCATGCCAAACTTCTGGACAAAACAGGCACAATTAAAACACCTAAACATTTTGCCTAAACAACCCAAACCTATCGACACTTAGATCACAGATCAATAATGAACTTATGATTTTATTTTCTCATCCAGATGTTGACTGTTATTTTTAAGGCATGAATAATGAATTGTGGTGCCTTTCTGCATAGAATCAATTAGTCCTTGCATAGAAGCCCTGATACTGGAATTGAGAATTATTATTCAGAAAAATAATCTATGATGGTACTATTGTTAATAATAACAATCTCAAAGTTTTCTTTTAAGTCCTCTGCCTACATTAACTTCTTTAATTGAACAAAAATACTCTGTGAAAATCTAGACATTATTACTATCCCTATGTCACCCTTGGATGCACAGACAGGCTCATAACTTCATTAAGGGCACACAGTTAGCAAGTGACAAAGCTGGAATGATTTGTTTCTTTCATTTTGTCTGAAGAGCCCTTATGAATACCCTAAGACTGGGTCTAAGTTTCACTGTCTCTGAAATGCCCTCCCTCCCAAAGATCTCAGGTATTAGGTTTCAAGAGTTAGGGATACGTGAAGAAGTAGAAAATCAGGGAAATGTGGAGTGGGGAAATTCTAGTCCATTTCTGATCTCATTGACTTACTTTGTAGTCGATATTTCTCCCATTTGTTTTTACCATTTGTTGAGCACATAACACATGCCAGGTTTCCTGCTAAGCACGGGAGAGGCAATAGTGATATATGCAAGCTAACAGAACAGGAGTGACATGTATCAATGTGCGGAAGTAATTTTTAAAATTTTACCACTCTTTCCTCTGATTGTTCCAGAGTGACCTTTTAGTTATGTAAAGGAATGATCATCATAATAGGGACTTCAGAATGTCCGTAAAAGGATGGGTTGTTTGTGGGTCATAGAGTTAAGATGAAACAGTCTCTGTGGTCCAGTATTAGAGAAACTTCTCATGGTGGATGAGATGGGGTTCCCTGATTAAACGGACACCATGGTGTGGAGGGAATGCCCCATGAAGCAAGGGCCATGTGGCCTGGTGGCCTAAAGTCAACATGAGGCTAAGGGCAGAGAAGCAAGCTTACTTCCAGCACAGCGTGTGATTATATTTTGAGGAAATTGTGGCTAAGTGAGTATGAAATGAAAGAGTGCTCATGAGAAAGTCCTAGGACAACAACTGCAACATGGTATCTGTGGACAGACATCCATTAGATTGGACAGAACTAATCCTTAATAGCTACATTATGGGGCAGTAAAGAGATCATGGGTGTTAGTGAACGTATGGGAGTTTCTCGGTGTTTTTTTATTGTTGTTGTCGTTTCCTCTCTGCTTAGAGGACTGGTCCTCTTTGGACAGAGCAGACTATACTGCACAGGGCTTTCATGTAATTTGGAGGATAGGGATTGAGTTAGGATGGAAGCCTCAAGAGGAAGAGACTAGGCATCTTACCATTAATGGCAGAGTGACCAACAATTCACTAAAAGTGAAATAAAATAGGAACGATGATGGATGAAGCTAGAGTATAATGCTAAGCAAAATAAGTTAGTCAGAGAAAGACAGATACCATATGATTTCACTCATATGTGGGATTTAAGACACAAAACAAATGAACAAAGGGCAAAAAGAGAGAGAAGGACAACCTAAGAAATAGACTCTTAACTATAGAGAACACAATGATGGCTACCAGAGAGGAGGTGGGCGGGGTGATGGGTTAAATATGCGATGGGGATCAGGGAGTGCTCTTGTTGTGATGAGCACCAGGTGAGGTGTGGAAGTGTTGAATCACTATATTGTACACCTGAAACTAATATTACACTGTATGTTAACTAACTGGAATTAAAAACAAAAAAATAGGGATGAGGACAACCAAAACTAATAAAACTAGGTTTTACTAGTAACATGTAAATGTCTGTTTATGTGGTTTAGCAGTTAGCTTTCACTTTGCAATGCTACAGAAACAATTTCCAAGTCTCAGTGGATTACAGCAGTTAAGTTTTAGGTCTCACATTCCACTGTCAGTGCAGGTCAGCTGCAACTCTGCTTTAGTCTATGTCTCTGCATCATGTATCTTGTTCATACTGAGATACAGGCTGAAGGAGCAGTTCCTATTTGGGCAATGGTAATCACACGACAGTTCTTATTGTTTCTGCTTACATGGCACACAAGTCACTTCCACACACAATTCATTTAGTGGACAAAAAAAAGTCAACTGGCCAAGCCTGCCTCAGTGGGTATTAAGTATGTTCCTACCATGGAGAGTCTATGTAGTTCTCGTGGCAAAAGAAGGGGATGCATAATCTTCTTAAAAGAAAGCAGCAAATAATGGGAATGATGACATAACCTTCTACGTGTGGTTCAAGAGATACAAGTACAACCCTATCTCCATGGTACAGTTGGATGACCTCAGAGCCATTATGATGAGCCGTCCGATGATGGTCATCCTAGACATTCCAAATCTCCACTTGTGGTTGCCAGTGTCCATAGTGGTAAGAGAGAATGACTATCAGTGTGCTTGCCAATGAAGATGAGGTTTAGTGGAATGAGGATTCTTTACCACTGATGGATAATAGTGATTCACACAGGAAATACTGTGGACTATCTTGCTTTAGTGGATCAACACCAACCATTACAACCAGATAATTGTTTAGAATATTGCCCATAAAGGGACATAAAAAAATTCATTGCTACCTCCCCAGCACCTAGAAAGTACTTGGTACATTGTTGTTGGTCAACACAAAATGCAGCATATGGGAAAAAATTAAAAGAGTTCTTTATACTGTTAATAATTATATATACACATAATAATTATATATAACCTTTAACAAAAATGTTAAATTACATTCCTTTCAAATCATATTTCCATTAAAATAGCCTCATAACTGAAGTTAATTAGCTTTTTACCTTTTGCTAATATTTAATCACTCACCATATAAGAGGTTTTTTGCATTGGATAGAGCATTTGCTAAAATAATTTCACAAATGTATTTTTTTAATTTTGGAAAGAGTATTTGAACATGTTAGATATTCTAGCTACCATCACCTTTGAAACCACTCTCTTTAATTTATATAATACTTCTATTTTTTTCCCAAGGAAATCTGGCTAAATCCTTTTTCACTTATTCTTTATGTCTGTAGACATTTTGCTTGATTTTTCTTGCTTATTTACTGTCAGAGTCATTTTTTGAGTCTTTTTTTTTTTTACATAGAAAATGATATTTCTCCAACTTCAGCAGACCTGCCGCATTAGAAATGAGAATGGAGGAAATAAGAACACATAAAGAAGTAAGGAGCTCTGGCTTAGAAAGACTCTTTAGCAAAGTGACTCATGCTTGTACATCTGCCTCCCTCCTGACTCACAGCTGCTTCACAGGACACCTCATTCAAATTTGTACCCCAGTAAAATACCCATTACTTCATGACATATGAGTTACTAGGCAAGAATTGTAATCTTCAATGTTCATTCTAGCCAAAGCCACCCACTATATAGGTATCCTAAAATATCACTAATAATGTGATATTTTGCCTAAAGAACTTCTAAACAAGATTTTGACATGAGTTTACTCACACACACATACACACACACACAAACACAAACACGAAGCATGAATTCTAATATTCACTGCTTATTCATTCATTTATGCACTATTTTATCCTTCAGACCTTTACTATTAGCACAAAACCCTAAAATTCCCATTAAGATGTGCAACTAGAGAATGCCTGAAGATTTTAAACTCCTCCATAGAGCATTATGTGTGTCTGGTCTAAAGTAAAGGTATTTCTTCCTAACCTCACAAAAATTACATCACAGAAGTTTGTTTCTGAGTGCCCAACCTGCCCTCATTATATCTCCTCTTTCCTTTTTTTTTTTTTTTTTTAAGATTTTATTTATTTGCGAGAGAGACAATGAGAGGCAGAGAGCATGAGAGGGAGGAGGGTCAGAGGGAGAAGCAGACTCCCTGCTGAGCAGGGAGCCTGATGTGGGACTCGATCCCGGGACTCCAGGATCATGACCTGAGCCGAAGGCAGTCGCTTAACCAACTGAGCCACCCAGGCGCCCTCTCCTCTTTCCTTTTTGATAGTCGAATTAGGACCCCTGATTCCTTACAAACAGGACCCAGTCTGATTGCTCTCCTCCTCATGTCTTCCTAATATGTGTGTGTTATATATCATTTGGTATTTCGCTGATGGTAAGAAAAGATTCAACCCTGTACTATTTGTCTCAGGGTATTTGACCCATCTCTTTCGTCCTCATGTAACTTAAGTCAGAGACCTTAAAGTACAGTCAGAGCAGTGGGAAAGGTAGGTTGGTATTAAGTTCTAAAGGAGAAACTAATCTGCAGTTTGGTTTGAACATAAACTTAGTTTGTAGGTTTAAGCTTCTGGGAGGTTTCCAGGAGATGGGGAGTAAAATAGGGCTGCCTAGACAAGGAACCCAAGAGCTAGACTGTGATAGACTTATTTGGACAGTTGAGCTTATTTGCAGATGACTGACTTCTCAACAACCTTTTTCTTCCCCCTGACCACAGGCTCTGACTCCTAGCTGCTTGTTTAGTGGGCCCAAGATACTGAAGTGTACTATTTTCCTTCTTTTGTACTGCCTTGCCTTGAGCTGGATGACCCGTACCCTTGACACTCTGCTCTTGCTCCCTCTAAAAATCATAATTTCATCTATGGGACAGGCATTTTATGCTTTGTGACTGTCCCAAGTCCTCCAGAAGCTGGGTAAACCTAGGGGAAAGAGCACACAGACTGCTCAGACAATGGGTGCATATCATGAGGCAGTGGACTTCCTCTGTTTTAAATGGTAGGATTCCCAGGGAAAAGCATCAGATATGAACTAAATATTGGTGGGATGAATAAATTGAAGAAGATAGTGTGAATGAGATGAGGTTCCATAAGGAGAACTCAGTAATCTTAGACATAGAGGTAAGCTGCTGATGTTGGAGATGTTGGCTGCAGGGCAAGGGTCAATAGTAGGGCAAGAGGTCTGCACTCTGGAGAGACAGTCTGGGATCTTAGCTTATAAATAATTATTCTAGGGGCACCTGGATGGCTCAGTCATTAAGCGTCTGCCTTCGGCTCAGGTCATGATCCCAGGGTCCTGGGATCGAGCCCCACATCGGGCTTCTTGCTCAGCGGGAAGCCTGCTTCTCCCTCTCCCACTCCCCCTGCTTGTGTTCCCTCTCTCACTGTCTCTCTCTCTGTCAAAAAATAAATAAAATCTTTAAAAAAAATTATTCTAGAGTGTTGTCAACGTGAATGCAATATCTTTATGTGTCTGTGCTGATGGTGTTTAAGGAGTAGAACCAGATCTTCTTCTATTGGCGGTTATCTCAGTGTCCATCTGGTTCAATTTCTGATCAATGCAGAAATCACCCCCACAAGGGAACCCTGACACACTGCCCTTTCTCCCTTCCTCAGCATCTCTAGCAACTGACAACTTTTTGGGGTACAATTTCCCATCTCAGGCTATGCTTGGTGTGCGAATGGTCTTTTTAAGGTTATACTAAAAATTACAATTTGGAAAGCATCCAGCACAGTGGCTGCCATAGAGAAGGCTTTCTGTCTCAGTCTTGCTGATTCCAAAGCTGAAGCCTTGCAACTTTGATATTTATATTTTATATCTTTTATCCTCAAACTAAATGATGTGATGAGAAAGCTGGGCCATTATTATAGATCGTGATGTTGTAATACCTTTAAAGGAACAAAAATCAAACTTTGGTTCATTTGCTTTACATCAATTACAGCAATTATTGTGATAGCTTACCAGTCTTATCGACTAGCCTGTAGCACCATAACTAGTATGTATGCATTTAAAAGTTCCAGTTTCACAAGATTGTGGTTGTATTTGATTATAGTCGCCATACTTTGCTCCCCCATAAGTCATGGTTATTGATTTGTTTATAATTTTATGAAAGAAAGAAGAAAAGATTACGTTATGTCCTCTTCAATTTGGGATCTAGTGCATTGGATTCTTTAAAATGCTGGGAAGTTCTGGGTGACATGTAGGGAAGTTCTCTTCATGTAGATGGTTCAAATATTCAGAAGGTCCCTACACTTCAGAACAAAGTAGCCCTTAGCATTAAAAACAAAACAAAACAAAATAAAAACTCTGTTCTTTCCTTTAATCAGAGATCAATACTGAGCATCTTTGGAGATGAACAATTTGTATTTTCATTTGCAGACTGCTTGGCATAAGAGCTCCAGTTGCTTTGTATTGATTATTAGGATGTATCTGGGAGAGTACTGGATGTGTCCGGCCCATCGTCACCAGTCCTCTGTGGGTTTGCTCTGACAGCTTCCATGTGGGCCCCAGGGAAGGGCTGGATTGTCAAAGAATTGTAAATATGAGCCTTGGGTGGGCCCCAAGTCTTCCAGATGTGACTCCTTTCATATTTTCAATGTGAATGTAGGGACCTACCCTCCTTTCTGACAGAGATAACAAGTGTCTTTGGCCCCATTGCATCTTCAGAAAAATGTGGTCATTTGAGCAGGAATGTCTGCAAACAGCTCTGTTCACCTAACCCTATGGCTAATAAGCATGATAAGTTCCCTTCTCTCTGGTCAACTGGGCTTCTGGGCCATGTTGAACCCCTTAATTTTTTAATATCAAAGATTTGGCTCCCTCTTTACTTATTTTTTTATGAGAACAAATGAGGGACTTCTGACTGGATAAGAAAATTATCTGAGGAAGTAAATTATCAAATGAGTCAATGTGTGTCTGACCAGAATTTCCTCTTTCTGTTGGCTTACCCTGCATCTGACATGCTCAGGCTTAGCGGTGGTAGAAAGTAGTTCAAACTAAATTCCTGTGGTCACTCTTTCCATTTGCAGGCAATGGGTCACTCACTGTGCATGGCAATTAACCAGGAATTTTGCTTCTCTTTCTATGTCACTTAAATATACTCCTTCTAAGGCACACATTTCCTACCCAAAGGGGAAAACAGACAACATATAAAGAAATCTTTAGCCACTTCCTAATTGCTGTGCTTCCAAATTCAGTGGAGGACTTGGTGGAATGAGGGGAAAACTTACTAGGAGTCAGTAGAAATCTGCCGAGTCCTTTCTATAACTAGATTTATTTCCTTTGAAATATGGTATATGAAAACTCCAAAAAAAAAAATAGCACCAATGAGTAGAAAGAGTAGATAAACTGATATCTTCTCCACATATTTCATGTGAAATGTTTTAAATATTTTGAAGTGGTTTAGTGTATTCAGTCTTTGGATCCGAAGGAATAAATTTGACTTTAGTTTAAACAAGCTTTTAATATATACATCACAATGACAATACACTTTTTCAAAGGCTATAAGCTACTTTCAACTATACTTCCTTTGCTTAAGAAACAGAGCTCCTCTTTTTGTCTAAATCAGTAGATTTCCTCTTTTCTCCTAATCAAACACATCTGAAGTATATCATGCACTCCCCCCTCCTTCCTCCACCACCCTATGGCTCATTATGACAGTGAGTCCCAAATGGAGGTGGCAGCAAAGCAGACACTCCTTAGAAGGATGTGTCAGAACTTCGGGTGACACAGAAACATCTATGTTGGAGTGAGGGAAAGATGTTTATTGCCATATTTTGTATGATCTAGAATGTTTGGTGATGATCAAAATGTTCATTACTAAGGATGTGACTAAGCAAATTACAGAAATTTTACATAATCCTATAAATTATTTGTAATACTTTTCTACTACTGAAATGATGCTTATAAAGGTGCTTTTAGGGCTAGTATCCAAAATCTATAAAGAACTTATCAAACTCAACACCCAAAGAACAAATAAT
The DNA here is from genome assembly GCF_002201575.2 of Neomonachus schauinslandi. NCBI lineage: Eukaryota > Metazoa > Chordata > Mammalia > Carnivora > Phocidae > Neomonachus > Neomonachus schauinslandi. Next base: position 169,883,357 of record NC_058406.1, read on the forward strand.
CCAATCAAGAAACGGGCAGAAGACATGAACAGGCATTTCTGCAAAGAAGACATCCAAATGGCCAACAGACACATGAAAAAGTGCTCAACATCACTCAGCGTCAGGGAAATCCAAATCAAAACCTCAATGAGATACCATCTCACACCAGTCAGAATGGCTAAAATAAACAAGTCAGGAAATGACAGATGTTGGCGAGGATGTGGAGAAAGGGGAACCCTCCTACACTGTTGGTGGGAATGGAAGCTGGTGCAGCCACTCTGGAAAACAGTGTGGAGGTTCCTCAAAAAGTTGAAAATAGAGTTACCCTATGACCCAGCAATTGCACTACTGGGTATTTACCCCAAAGATACAAATGTAGTGATCTGAAGGGGTACGTGCACCCCAATGTTTATAGCAGCAATGTCCACAATAGCCAAACTATGGAAAGAACCAAGATGTCCATCAACAGATGAATGGATAAAGAAGGTGTAGTATACATATACAATGGAATACTATGTAGCCGTCAAAAATATGAAATCTTGCTATTTGCAATGATGTGGATGGAACTAGAGGGTATTATGCTAAGCAAAATAAGTCAATCAGAGAAAGACAAGTATCATATGATCTCACTGATATGAGAAATTTGAGAAACAAGACAGAGGATCATGGGGGGGGGAAAATGAAACAAGATGAAACCAGAGAGGTAGACAAACCATAAGAGACTCTTAATCTCAGGAAATAAACTGAGGGTTGCTGGAGTGGTGGGGGTGGGAGGGATGGGGTGGCTGGGTGATGGACACTGAGGAGTGTACGTGCTATGGTGAGCACTGTGAATTGTGTAAGACTGATGAATCACAGACCTGTACCCCTGAAACAAATAATACATTATATGTTTTAAAAAAAAGACAGTGGGAAGGGAAAAATGAAGGGGGGGGAAATCGGAGGGGGAGATGAACCATGAAAGACTGTGGACTCTGAGAAACAAACTGAGGGTTTTAGAGGGGAGGAGGGTTGGGGGATGGGTTAGACCAGTGATGGATATTATTGAGGGCACGTATTTCATTGAGCACTGGGTGTTATACGCAAACAATGTATCATGGAACACTACATCAAAAACTAATGATGTAATGTATGGTGACTAACATAACATAATAAAATAAATTTTTTTTAAAGATTTTATTTATTTATTTGACAGAGAGAGACAGCAAGAGAGGGAACATAAGCAGGGGGAGTGGGAGAGGGAGAAGCAGGGTTCCCGCCGAGCAGGGAGTCTGATGTGGGGTTCGATCCCAGGACTCTGGGATCATGACCTGAGCTGAAGGCAGAGGCTTAACCACTGAGCAACCCAGGCGCCCCCAAAATAAATTTTTTTAAAAAAAATGCTTTTAGTGTTATAAAAAAAGGCTAATAAGGCAGGATATAGAAATAGATATAAAATAAAGAAACTCTCATATTGTCAGCTTGATTGTCACCTAGATAAACACAGAAGAATAGAAATAAAACGAGAAAGAAATGTGCCAGAAATGTTAACAGTAATTCCTTGTGTTCACTGGGATTATAGGTAGATTTCCACTTCTTTGTGCTTTGCTTTGTCTAATTATCTGCAGTGAGCTGCCATTGTTTTGATAGTGGAATAATAGTAAAAATGGAATAAAACAAAACAAAAGAGTGCTTGAGGCAGAACTGGAGCTCACATATTCTGTTTAAGTTAAAAAGCCAGATGTTGGGAGTTCTCTCCTCACTTTGAGTAAACTGGGCCATTCACCGATAACAGGCACCCTTGAGCCCTTATAGCTTCTTGAATTGTTTCCACCACTCCTTTCTATTAAGCTTCTCCTTCAAAGTCAAGTAGACACAGCTCTGCTTTCAGTTCCATTCACTTTCATTCCTATATATGAGAAGAGCTCTCTTACTGGAAGGAGGTTTTCAGAAGTCTATGGGTGTCCTTCATGTTCTCACAGTCTCATCTTGAGCTGGTTTTTAGACATTGCCTATTCATTGCATGGAGCAGAATACTTAAAGATAGCTTTGTCTCCTTGTTCCCATTGGTTGGCAGATGCCTCTGAAAAAAGACAGAAAAGCCCATCCACTCTTGGACCGTAAGCTAGCCATTCATGTATTGAACTCACTGGAGGCTGATGTAATGATAGCAACCATTCATGTTGGCAGACAAGAGAACTCTGTATGTAATACAGAAGACTGGGGTGATTTTAACTGGCCATTCCTCACATGGAATCATTGTTGTAGGGCTCTGATTGGCTGGGCATTGACAGATTTTGAAGGGGGTGTGAGGTGGTCTGAGCTAGCACAATGCTTCCAGAGGGTGTCTCTTTCCTCCTCCAATCTGATAAGTAAAACTTCAATTTCTAATTGCATTGGCCTTTGGAAATAAGTAGCCAAAATATGTGGAATATTATGAAAATTAGTCATAATAAAAAACTTGTCAACTTGTTGATAAACCACTAAGGTATTTTTTTTAAGCCCTGAGGTTAATACCCCCAAACTTGTCTTTTTCCCATATAAAATTAAAACCAACCAACATTAAAGAAAAGGCTACTGGCAAAAATGTGAGTACTGGGCACTGTTTTGTGCCTCAGGATTAAAGGCATACAATGTGGTGATTAAAAACATGCTGACTCTAGAAATTTGGGCCTTAATTAATGAGTTAATGATGGGAATAGAGCTTTTTTTCTTTAGAATTTAAAATTCCAATTATAAGTAGTTGTGATTTTGGAAGTTCATCCACAAAGGATCTCAACTAGGTTGTTCTTGAATGACTGATTTATAATAACACCTGGGATCTGATGGCTGTCCAAAGAGGTGACAGGAACCTGGGATTTCATTAATATTTCTATGGGAGAGCTTGTGGGAAGACACTGGTTTTTTTTTTTTGTTTGTTTTGTTTTGTTTTTAATTTTATTATGTTATGTTAGTCACCATACAATACATCATTAGTTTTTGATGTGGTGATCCACGTTCCATTGTTTTCATATAACACCCAGTGCTCCATGCAGTATGTGCCCTCCTTAATACCCATCACTGGGCTAACCAATCCCCCCCCCCTCCCCTCTAAAACCCTGTTTGTCTCTCAGAGTCCATAGTCTCTCATGGTTCATCTCTCCCTCCGATTCCACCCCCCTTCATTTTTCCCTTCCTTCTCCTAATGTCCTCCATGCTATTCTTTATGTTCCACAAATAAGTGAAACCATATGATAATTGACTTTCTCTGCTTGACTTATTTCACTTAGCATAATCTCTTCCACTCCCATCCATGTTGATGTAAAAGTTGGGTATTCATCCTTTCTGATGACTGAGTAATATTCCATTATATATATGGACCACATCTTCTTTATCCATTCATCTGTTGAAGGGCATCTCGGCTCTTTCCACAGTTTGGCTATTGCGGACATTGCTGCTATGAACATTGGGGTGCATATGGCCCTTCTTTTCACTACATCTGTGTCTTTGGGGTAAATATCCAGAAGTGCTATTGGTGGGTCATAGGGTAGCTCTATTTTTAAATTTTTGAGGAACCTCCACAATGTTTTCCAAAGTGGTTGTACCAACTTGCCTTCCCACCAACAGTGTAAGAGGGTTCCCCTTTCTCCACAACCTCTCCAATATTTGTTGTTTCTTTCCCTGTCCATTTTTGCCATTCTAACTGATGTAAGGTGGTATCTCAATGCAGACACTGTTTTTTTGAAGATAATTTCCCAGAGTTTCATTTAGTAAATCTGTCATCAACAAAGCACAAAAGAGATTTGAATACTTATTGGACAATGCATTCAGCATGTGAACCAAAGCATGAATGGACTCAAGCAGTACCTGTCTGAGAAATTCTTCTCTCAAAGATAGGGAAATTTCTTTTTTGTTTAATTCCTGTATAGCTAACATAGAGTGTTATGTTAGTCTTAGATCTACAATACAGTGATCCAACAATTCCATACATCACCCAGTGCTCATCATCACAAGTGCTCTCCTTAATCCCCATCACCTATATCACCCATCCCCTCTGGTAACCATCAGGTTGTTCTCTATAGTTAAGAGTCTGTTTCTTGATTTCTCTCTCTCTTTCTCTTTCTCTCTTTTTCATTTCCTCATTTGTTTTGTTTCTTAAATTCTACATATGAGTGAAATCATATGGTATTTGTCTTTGACTGACTTATTTCACTTTCCCTTATACTCTCTAGCTCCATCCATGACATTGCAAATGGCAAGATTTCACTTTTTTTAAATGGCTGAGTAATATTCCATTGTATATATGTACCACATCTTCTTTATCCATTCATCTGTGGATGGACACTTGGACTGCTTCCATAATTTGGCTATTGTAAATACTGCTATAAACATAGGGCTACATGTATCCCTTCGAATTAGTGTTTTTGTATTTTTTTGGGTAATTGCCCAGTAGTGTGATTACCAAATTGTAGGGTAGTTCTATTTTTAACTTTCTGAGGAACAACCATACTGTTTTCCACTGTGGCTACACCAATTTGTATTCCCACCAACAGTGCACCAATTTCCTTTTTTTCACATCCTTGCCAACACTTGTTTCTCACGTTTTTGATTTTAGCCATTCTAAAGATGTGAGGTGCTATTTCATTATAGTTTTTATTTGCATTTCTCTGATGATGAGTGATGGTGAGCATCTTTTCATGTGTCTCTTGGCCATCTGTATGTCTTAAAGATGGGGAAATTTCAACATAAATTGTCCAGATATTTTCTAATCTCTATTTTGTAGGCAGTACCTGAACTGAATTAGGACACAATTTTTTGAGATTATGTTGATATTTTAAGCTTCACTAATTTTTCTTTTCTTTTCTTTTCCTGAGAGTTGATTTTGTTGTCTTGCCTAAATGAAGGTGATGGTGTGGCTGGCAGATAACCGGGGTTGACTTAAATAACTATGGGCTGTCAACTTCATCTGCTTCTGACTTCAAGTGACCTTTGGACTCCCATTTCAATCCCTCTGTGGTAAGAAGGAACAATGGAGGCAATTAAAACAAATCTGTAAAAAGAAAAAAAAAAGACAGTTGAAGATAAAAAAGAGAAAGAAAACAGTAATCATTTCCCATCCATTCTTGAAATATATATGCAGAGTCGGGGGGTGGTCTATATGTCAAGCACTCATCTGGGTCCTGAGGTTATTGCAGTGTATGGAACAAAGCCGGTTACTGTCCACAGAATGTTTCCAATCAGGCAGTAGAGATGAACACTCAGATATAAATACAATGATCTAATTACAGTTTGGATAAGACATAGTACCATGAGATGTATAGATGTGCATTGGTCAGGATGCTTTTTAGCTGAGAATGACAGAAACCCAATTCAAACTTTTTTTCAAAAGGATAAAATAAAATTCTTTGGCTTACAAACCTAGAAAATCTAAAGGCAGACTGACTGAATCCAGGAGCTCAAATTATATGGCTGGAGCTTAACCTATATTCATCCTCTGCTGTGATTACCTCGTGGAGAAGATCTGAAACTCTCCTTCCCCCATGCTAATGCCTCAGTTCATATCCTCACAATTCTTAAGTCCAGCAGAAAGAGAACTTCTTTGTCTCCTATACTTCTAAAATAGAGAATTAAGAGTCATTGGTTCTGGTTGACCAAACCTCATCCAAACACTCATACCTCAAAGTATGAATAGGGTCAGCCTTACCCTAACACTATAGGCTAAGAGTAGGACTTTATTTTTCCTCAATGAAAATCAAGATGATATTATCAGAAATGGGGGAATGGTCATTGAACAGGAAAACCATAATAGCTGTCACCACACAGAGGACTCAGAGGCATCAATTGGGATTTTCCTCCTGCTAATGAAAAAAAATCTAAGAAATTTTTGCTAATTGCACCTCAAAGAAGGCTGATGAAAGAAGGGGACTGCAATTCTGGGCTGAAATATTAGTCATGAAGGAAGATCTGGTGGTGAGAGAATTGTGACCATTTCCCTTTGGGAAGGCTTTTCCACCTCATTGTTTATTATTTCTCTAGTACCCATGGTGTCAAGGATTGTACAAAGCTCCTAGATTAGGATGAAAAGTGAAGTTAGGGTCAGATGTGCTATGGACCCTAGATAACTAGATTTTAAATTCCTCAGGGAAAAATTAAGAAGAGAATGATTCTAAGGAGAAGTATGCTAGAAGAATGGGTGGTAAGTAAAAAAAAGTAAGTTTCAGACTATCCAGTGCAAACAAGTTTAGTATTAATCAATCACAAATTTTATTTAAAATAAAATAAATGAGACTTCACAGGGAAACATATGATGAGGTCAGATCTGGTGTTAAGAGGACTGTGGAAAAGACAGAAAGTCCCTAACTTGTGCAGTTAGTGACATGTTCTCAGAGATAGATTCTCTGATGTTTACCACTCACCTTTAATTTACCTTTAATTCAGCTACCTTCCAGTTCAGGTATCAATTATGACTAAGCAAGTATATCTTCTACATTGACATCACCATTTACAGGTTGTGATCCCTAGAAACAAAATCTGATGCATTCCTGTTGCTCTTTCCTTAATATTCCTTTCTGCCATTCAGGCTCAAATTCCAAGCATCAGTGAAGATGAGCCTGTGTAGCATCCTAATCTTAGTACCAAATTGGCCAAATCTATAATCCATAATCCTGAGCATATCCCCAATTTCCCTCCTCTCAATTTCTGCCTCGTATCTAGCGCTTTCTAGATCTAAACCATGTTCTAAATTCTAGCTGCTCCCCTGAATTGAATCTTGTCTCTTTGATCCATGACACATGGATTTCCCAAAATAGTATGTGTGGTAGACAGAATAATGCTTTCCCCACCCCAACTGGCCAAAGATGTCCATGCCCTAATCTCCAGAAACTGTGAATATCTTGCCTTTACATAGTGAAAGGAACTGTGCAAATATAATTAAAGTTGCAGATCTTAAGGGAGAAAGAGTATCCTGGATCATTCTAGTGCATACAATCTAATCACATGAGCCCTTAAAAGCCGAGAAGTTTCTCTGGTTTGAGCAAAAAAGATGTGGCAGAAGAGGAAGGACAAAGAAATGCAGAAGAAGGGGAAATCAGAGAGATTCCAAGCGTGAGAAGGCACCATTGCTGTCTCTAAGATATAGGGGCCCACATGTGGACTGAAGAGAGGCTTCTAGGAGCAAAAGGTGCTCCCTCAGTTAAGAGTGAGCTCCCTCAGAAATGGTACCTCAGTCCTACAACTGTAAGACTGGATTCTGCTAGCAACATGAAGGAGCTTGGAGGCAGATTCTTCTTAGAGCTCCCTAACCGGAGTGAAGCAGATGGACACTTTGATTTCAGTCTTGTGAAACCCAGAACAGAGAGATCAGCCAAGCAGACTTGGACTTCCGATCTACAGAACTGTGAAATAATAAATATATGTTGCTTTGAGCACTAAATTAGTGATTTTTTTTTTTTTTTTTGCAGCAATAGAAGACTAATACAATACGCTTCTAGATAAAGAGGAAAAGTATGAAAGAGGTGAAATCATGGCAGTCAAAAGAACAGGTTAATTTCAAATGGAGGAGTTTTCTAGTGATGCTCTGTATGGTTCTGACTTTAGTCACAGCTTGTTAAAAAAATGAGTAGTTGTCCATTAAGCTGGGTAATGCTGAGCAAAAGTGTTTCTTATAAGGTCCAAGTCAGTATCTAAGTTACAGGCATAGTTTGTGATGAGATAAAGAGAGAGTGAAAAGTAGTAAGTGAAAGATATAAAACCAGTCACATAAATAACCATCAATCTTACTGGTATATGCCTAGTCTTTGAGTCATAAACAGACCTTTTATGATTTGAAGACAAGTCTCAATTTTTGGAAGGCTCTCCTTTATGTCAAACCTCATCAGATGTGTTGGGGAAAGTTAGAAATAAGAATGGTTATATATTAAACAGAAATAAAGCAATTGCCAGATTTTAACATTCTTGTTGGTTGTCTTGGCTCTTAAGAAGTGACCTTCTATGATGTTTTATGTGTCCTTATAATATGGTGGATGGCTCCATCATCTGTATTGAGAAGGATTACATGAATAGAATCTCACGATTTTGCAGGCAGTTGAACCCCAGGATGAGCATGAAATAGGCCTGCCAAAAAAAGATTTTCTTTAACCACCCTCACATGCACTAGGCATTTCTATCTGCAAAAGATGTTTATATTCACATTGAGCTGTTTCCAAGGTTTTACTTGGGGTATCTCTTTTGGATATAGGCCTTCACCTAGAAAAAGTTATCTCTTTCCTCTTTAAGAAGGAATAAAAATTCTTGCAACATGGAGAGAAGAAAACTACCACCACTTCCTGCATTTTTAATGATGCATCACAATATCCAGTCTACCACCAGATCAAGGACTGGAAATGAAGACAGTATGTCATGTCTAAGATAAATCAACGGGTAATATTAGCTTCTAGGGAATAACAACCACAACATGTCCAAATTTTGGAAGTCAAGAAAGCTCAGCTACTAATTTCAAGAGATTCTTCAGATATGTAGATAATACCAAAAGAGATGGAAAATTTAGAGTTTATTTGGAGTATCCTTGATCTGACAGGGATTTCCTCAAGATGTTATGACTATGAAGGAATGCAGGCAGGCTTTTCTATTCTAAGACTGTTGACAAATGCTCTTCCTCACAGACCAAACATCTAGAAGAAGCTACTCAAGGTGTGACCAATTATCTAATCCTCTGGAAATTCTTTTTTTTTTCCATACAAAGTTATCTTTTAAATCTTATGTACTCAAATTTATCAAACTTCTAATTAGGGGAATCTAGAATTTTGGTCATACTAGACTATTTTTCTAGTTCCCAGATTATAAAGGAAGCCATCCACATATTATTGGAGTATTTATGTAGCTTTTAGTTTTGCATTCAAATATCTAAATCATTTTGAATTTATCCTGTTACATGGTATGAAAAATAGATACAATTTTATATTTGTACTTATGGGTAGCCACTTGTCTCCCTGGTTATTAAAAGTTTTTTATTTTTCCTCATTGCTTTGAAATACCCTCTTTATCACATACTAAATTTCCATATGTATTTTTTTTTCCATATGTATTTTTATTCATTCTGGATTTTACATTCCATTTCATTGGTCTCCCTCTTTATTTTGTGTACCAGTATAATACTTTTTGTTGAATAAAGAGGCTTTATGATATGTTTTAATGATCCATAAAGATCAACACTCTTCCCCCATCACTTCTCATTTTTAAGGGTTTCCTAGCTAATTTCACTTTTTCTGTTCTCTTTTTTTTTCACCTTTAATTCTTTCAACTGAATGTTACAATCAATTTGTCTCGCTCCAGGGAGATGGGGGAGAGCATTATCATTGGGATCACATTATATTAAACAATTAACACAAGGAGAATTGACACCTTTTTATTATATTGAGTCAACCTAACCAAAAATATGGAATGTTTTCCCATTTATTCAGTTTAGCTCTATGTCTTTAAGTGTCTGTGTGTAGGTGTTCTACTCTTCTTTTGAAGTTCATGCGTGTGCTCTATTTCACTTTATTTTATTCTCCTCTTTTGAAAATTAAGTTTGATCCTCCATTATTTCCTCCATCTGATTATGTTTGTATATATGTAGGTTATTTCTTTTGGCCAATTTTGTACCGTACTTGCTAAATTGTCTTGTTTATGATAGTTATTATATTAAATTTTTAGGGTTTTCCAGGTTTATAATTTTATAATCCATAAATAAGAATTGTTTTACCTGTCCTTTTGCCTCTATTTGCTTTTTAGACTCTAAGCACATTAGCTAATTCCTTCAATACAATTTTGTATTGTACTTTTTTGGTTTTTTTGGTTTTGTTCCGTGGTGTCTTGTGCTTTCGTATCATGTGGTTTCGTCCCAACATAGCTTTGGAGGCAGCATGGTGAAACTGAAGGAGCACAACCTCTGGAGTCAAACAGCCATGGCTTTGAATTATGCTTTTATCATTTACTGGCTGTGTGACTTTAGGCAAAGAGCTTAACCTGTATGAGTTTTAGTTTTCCCATCATAAAATAAGAATGGCAGCGTATGTCTTGCTTTCTGTTATGAACATTAATTGCAATGATCAATGTAATGACCGACGTGTGGTAAGACTCAATAAATGTTTGCTCATTTTTCTTCTATTTTTAGGCTCTCTAAATAAGCACTCTATCACCTGAGGATGCCTTGAAAATGCAAGTAGAAGACCCTAGACCAAAGAAACTGCAGCCCTCACAGTCACTGAGACCGGAACGTGGTGCACATGGAGATCAAACACCCTCAGCTGAAATTCATGGGTGGCAGGGAGACAATCGCTTCCAGCAGCCGGTTAAGTATATGCAGTTTAAAAGCCTAGCTGTTATCTGTGCAGCGCCCTCTGGTGGTTAGGATATGTTGCTGTCGTTTTGAAAAACTGGATCATGAAACAGAATGTTAATAAAAATAGCCAATATTTAGTCATCGCTTCCCATGTTCCAGGGCCTTTGTCAAATAATTTGCATGTATTCTCTGATTTAATTCCAACAAAATCCTATGGAGATACGCATATGTTTGCTCTTTTTACAAAGGAGGACATTGATACGTACAGAGGTTAATTAACCCAGATCACATAGCTAATTACTGGGGATGCTGGGATTCTATAGCAGATATGTTTGGTTCTTATCTGCTGTATATATCTACAGTTATATATAAATGTATAGGATATGAACAAAACATTGACTTACAAGCACCTTAGAGATCATCTAGTGCTCACCCATATTTGACGAATAAATGAGAGCCCAGAAGGAGAGGTACAAAGTTAGCTACTGAGCAATCTGAGCTGAATTCCTGGGTCCCCTGACTCTAATTTTTGTTCTTTTGATTGCACAAAAGCTGCCTGGCCTTATTTGATTTAATTTGCCTCTCTTGTGATTGTTTGACATTTCCCCCAGGATAGTAAGACAGCCCTACCTATCCTCATAAGAAAAAAGAGGAGGGGGGGGACGTGGATAATCTCTACCAAATTTGACAACTCATTAACTACACTTTATTAAAAAGATTTAATTGCTTGCCTTATATCCTGCTTTCAGCTTTCTTCTTCAGTAACAAATATCAATTAGATTCTAATAACAAAGAGTCTTACTGCCGTTGACAAATAATCCTTTTTAGGAAAATTGCCCTCAGTGACTCTCCACAGGCAAAATTTACAATTCTTTCAGCCACAATTCTTTGTTGCTGCTTCCTCTAACATCGGATGTGACAGGCCTGCCAGGACAAGAAACAGGCTTGCCCTTTGAGGGCATTTTCCCATATAATGAGGTGGCCCCTGCAGAAATCACTCGGCCAGTAGTGACAGGCCACTCTAACTCCCAAGGACTGACCATACAGCTGCCTATAATTTACCCAGCTGATCAGCATCAGTGCAGGACCCATTTCCTCGGATGATGTTCTGATTTTGCAGTAGAGTTGTTGCCAAGAGAACAGTTTATGAGTGACAAGGAGCAAAACTAGATCCCCTCCCCAAAAGTCTCAGAGAAATAATTTTACCTCATTTTTAGGTAGGTTTTTGCCATAACCAGAGCATATAAAAACACTGCACTCTTCTCAAAAGGCACTGGCTTCCTCCAGCCATGAGGTATATTCACATAGAATCTGATTCACTAACTGATCAGGATATGGTCAAAATGACTCAAGTTCCTAGATAATGTTCAAATTCTTTCCCAAGCCCCCGGGCATGTGCTTCCTTGATTTAATCATAAGTTTCCCATTAATGACCATTGCTCTTTTTTTTTTAAAGATTTTATTTATTTATTTGAGACAGACAGAATGAGAGACAGAGAGCATGAGAGGGAGGAGGGTCAGAGGGAGAAGCAGACTCCCTGCCGAGCAAGGAGCCTGATGCGGGACTCGATCCAGGGACTCCAGGATCATGACCTGAGCCGAAGGCAGTCGCTTAACCAACTGAGCCACCCAGGCGCCCTGACCATTGCTCTTAATTTGCTCTAAGCAATAATGTGCTATAACTACAGAGCCATAGACTCCAAAAACTAGAAAAACAACGATCAGTGCCATCAGATGGGTGAACGTAAACAACAGAGGACCACCAGTGTTGGTGTGTGAAGTACATGTCTTATAATTTTTGAGGTTGGGTCAAGGTTTCCAGGGAACTTACCTGCATGATTCATAGTCAGACCAATGAGTTTCGGAGCGATATTAGAGACTCAATATCTCATGCACAAAAGATAGGGGGGAAAACAATTTAGATGATTTCCAATATCTCTTTCAATTCCAGCCTTCTATGAGTCTAGAAATGACTTTGAGGAGATCATCCATTGCTACCTAAGTGAACAAAGGCAACAAGAAAACCCACACTAGATTAAGAGCTCATGTATCTGTGGTTATCTTGTGCTTATCCGATTCTATTTGCATATAAATTTTATATACCTGCTTGGATTATATATATATATATATATATACACACACACATATATATAATTTATTTATATGTATATTTTTAAGAGACCTACTTATGTCATATGAAGAATAGTGGAATCAGCTGAAAGTAGTAATCAAATGAGAAGATACAAGGGCTATGTAATAGGAGTCTTCAAATATAGAAAGGTAAAAAGGTCTGTCATGTCAGTGGGATCCAACTTGTTTTACATGATGCTAATAGATACGAGTTAGGAGAAAAAATCATGTCGATGTTACAAACTTGTTGCCAGGGTGTTGGAGGAGAGAATAGTCCATGTCACTGAAAGTTTCAATGTACTCTTGATGCTGTTTGAACAGGATCTTAAACAGGGAATTCAAGTATCATGTCCCTCGCCATCTTGTGATTTTTGTTGTTCTATGACTCCTGTCCTACCATCTCATTTATGAAGTAGTATCGATTAGTCCTTCTGAGGCCAATCAAATCCTTTCCGAAGAGTTCGTTAGTCTTTGAGGATCTCTACAAGCCTAATAGATTGGTTATGGTCCTATCTTTGGTAGTTTGTAAACCCTCCTCTAGCTATTCCACATTGCAGAGAAAGCAATTTCCCCCAAGAAAGTCCCCCTGCAATTCAGTTCCACGAAATATGAGGCTTCACAGCCCGCAATCTTTAATTCACTCCTCCTGGGTAGAGTCAAACTTCATCATGCCACTAAGTGAAGGGATACCTACCACAGTCAGGAAGCTAACTGGGAAAGTATATCTGTCAGAGCCTCTAGCCACCCAGAAGGAGGTCCAAGAATCTTAATCCTTAGTGAACCATGAAACTCTGGGGCAGGCAGCTTACAGCTGGGGATTTGTTTGCCTATGCAAATTCCGTCATAAATCACCTCATCCTCAGCTGAAAGGCTAAGGCGAAGGCCAAGGTGCTTGGGCAGCTCTATCATTGGGTCACAAAGGCTCAGGATTTATGATCCCAAATTGGTATAGATTGGGTCAGTCTTTCATTAAGTTGGTTACTTTAATTCCCATTTTCCAGATGAAGAAACCATGATCTCTAAATATAATAGACTTTCCTGAGTCTTAACAGTTTGTTAAGACAGAAATCCTGCCATCTGGTGCTCTATTTCCTCTCCAACCAATCTGCCAAGATCAGTGACTTCAATTCCTGTTAATGTCTCAAAAGCTAATGATGGTGCGAAGCATGGTGACATTAGGTCAGCGGATAACCCATCGTTGCCTCTAATCGCTGATTGTGTAGTTATGTATGGCAGTTGCTAAACAGTCATAAGCATTCCTCCACCCACGTCATCATTTCTGTGTTTCCTTGGTGAGGAGTCACAACATGTGTTTCTTGACAAAATGCTTTCTGTTTTCAGAGAACTTAATGGTTTCTCTCTGCTGGCTCTGAATAGTAAGAACACTATAAGGGCAGCTGAAGGGATAGGTGATTTGAGCAGGGCTGAGTGTAGTCCAAGGGAAGAAAGAGAAGGAGGGAGATAAAATGCAGAAGACACTTAACTATAAATCCCAATGGTAACATTACAGCTCCAAATTTGTCTGGATATGAATACAAATTTATGGGTGGACTTGGAGTTGGGAAGATTTGAGTTCTCTCTCTCTCTCTCTGTCTGTGAGATGCACTCACTTGTTCAACAGGCTTGAGAACACATTCACCCTCCTGGAGGCTAAGTCTTCTTGGGGGGAGAAAATGGAAAACATCCTGTGTCCCCCCAAACACACACACACACACACACACACACACACACACACACTTTCTCTCTCTCTCTCTCTCTCTCTAGGTGCACGTGAAGACTGCATTAAATGAGATAGCAGATGGAAAAGTCCTTCTGAAAATTATGAAGTAACATATACATAAAAGAAAATTATGTGTGCAAGGCTGATGTTGAGGTGGCAACAAACACTTGGTTACAAGGAGTCATCTAATGGTAACTCTGGGGGCTGTCACCACCTCCACCTAGGCCCACTGGGGTTCTAATCTTTACCCCATCATTTTCTAGCTATGTGGCATTGAACGATTTATTTAAATTCCCCAAGGCTCATTTTCATCTTCTGTAATGGGGACAACAGTCCCTTCTTTATCTCTGTCCCAGGGTTTTTGCAAGCCAAGGGATGTGAAACAAAGAGCTTTGAAACTTGAAACCTATATTATGCCCACAATTAAAGAAATCTTATTATTACTGAGCCTTAGGCTCCCAGGAAAGGCATTGGACCTCCTGGTCCTCTGGCTGGGGAAGGAAGTGAGGAGACCAGGCAGGCCTCCTAGGAACTGTGCATTGTGTTGCATATAACACAGTAGGGTGTGGTGATTAAGAGAAGGACCCCAGGGACACACTGCTTGCATGTGTCTCTGACCCTGACTTTTGCCAGAAGTATGACCTTGGGTAAACATTTTACTACTCTACGCCTCCGTTCCTCTATTACATTAAGATAAAAATGTAGTCACAGGGTGATTTTAAAGATTAGCTGAGCTAATACATATAAAAAGTTTAGAGGCATGCACAGCACATGGAGAATACTCTCTAAGTACTAGCTACTGCTTCCCTGGCTCAGCCCCCAATTTGGACCCCCTTTCTCAGGATTAGCCTGCAAAAAAGATTTATCCCTGGGACAAGGGCATGGAAAGGCAGGTTACTATTTATCTCTTAGTTTGTCTGCCAGAATTTGCCTCATCTAAAGACTCTGCTTGGTCCCAGAGATTCAGAAGCTTATTGTTGCAAATTTCCCCAAGTCAGTTAGGCTCTTCTCAATTCTTGGGTTCTTTTCTTGGTTAGTAGCCTTTTGGAATCCACTAAGGTTGTAGGTCTTCATGATTTCATTACTTTGTGAAAAGGCAAACAATCAAGTATGGTACCAAATTCAGCTACACATATTGACACCTATTGGCAAGCAGCAGCAAGTCCTATAACTTCTTGTGAAAGGTCAATGGAATCCCAGTTCTGTGTTGTTTTAGCTGCGCTAGTAGCCATCTTGAATAAAAGGGTCTCCTGAGGCAAGTGTGACCATATTCTCACTAAGATATGGCAAAATGTCTGGCTGGGGTCCCATGAATTGTCCAAGCCAGACAATTGGACAGAATTTCTTAGAAATTAAGCTTATGGTTCTATTCCTACAGGAATAGACATTTGGCTGAACAGACTCCTCACATATTACGTCTGCAAAAGAAGAGAGTGCCTCTATGGTATTTCTAGCCAATCCACATACATTCAACCCCATTAATGTTGCTAATACTCATTTCTCATATCCATTATACTCTGGTTTCACAAATTAAAACTCCCCTTTAACATCTACGAAGTTAATATAATCTTTGGTCTTGAATAGAGATGAAAAAGTTGACACCTTTGTGGTAGCTGCCTCTGAGGTAGAGTTTATGATCAAGAGTCTGGAGTGTAAATTCCCAAATCGATTAAGTAATCTACCCTAGAGTAGAAGCTAGCAATTAACATCCACACATATATACACACACTCACACACACACACACTCACACATACACACACACATGCCCTTTAGGCTGAAGCAATTTTCTAAAGTAAATTATAGGGACATGTGGGTGGCTCAGTTGGTTAAACTTCTGCCTTCAGCTCAGGTCATGATCCCAGGGTCCTGGGATTGCGTCCCACATCAGGCTCCTTGCTCAGCGGAGAGTCTGCTTCTCCCTCTGCCTGCTGCTACGCGTGCTTGTGCTCTCTCTTTCTAATGAATAAATAAATAAATCTTTTTTAAAAAAAGTAAATTATAGACCACAGATAAATTATGGTGGAACAGCTAATATATTTCAGGGATGGTAATGCATTTGAGTCATTCTGTCTAAGAATTTCTCAGAAAGCTTATCCTGGCGTTTCAGACTAATCATCATCAAAGAGATGCTGTTTAGAATAGATCCAAATTCCTTAGAAACTTCCTCTAACTCAAGAATTGAAATCATTGGGTTTTTTAATTTATTTTTAAGATTTTATTTATTTATTTGACACAGAGAGAGAGAGAGAGAGATCGCAAGCAGGGTGAGTGGCAGAGGGAGAGGGAGAAGCAGGCTCCCAGCTGAGCTGAGCAGGGAGCCCGACAATGAGGAGCCTGATGTGGGAGGCGATCCCAGGAGCCTGGGATTATGACCTGAGCCAGAGGCAGATGCTTAACCAACTGAGCCAGCCAGGCATCCCGAAATCATTGTTCTTTAGGCACCATTAGCTTTAACCAGACTGTTGCTCATATAAGCCTGATGACTTCTCATTTTCTTAAACTTTGTCTTCATTGATCTTTCTTTATTGAATGCCCCTTTCTACTTATTCAACATGCTGATATTCATCCATACTTTTAATACATAATTCAAACCTTCCCTTTGACAAAACTTCCCAGATTTTTCCAACATAAAACTCTCATTTCATATGCTGCTTACCATTCTAACTTCTGATTTAATTGTGTCTTTGCTCCTACTAGACTATAGATTCTTGAGGGCAGTAAATATATCCGCTCCATCTCCATAGTCATCATGGCAAAAATATAATGCCTTTCTTAGATTGGCAATCAATAACTACTTATGGAAAGGACTCGTTTTCAGCGGGGCAGTAGAAAGAAGATCTGAATTATTGGAGTACTATCTTCCCCACTTCTTATATGCGTGACATTGTGAGAGCCACTGGCTTTTATCTATAAAAGGCAAATAATTATGCCTAGCTGACTTATTTCAGGTTGTTTCAAGAATCAAATGAAAATGAAGATATGAAAACCCTTCAGTCATTGTGAAAATAAGATATTACTGATTCACCTATTTAAAGCATTCTCCATTTCATAGCATTTACAAAATGAAAGACTATTTAGTAAACCATCACCATTTCACAGATGAAAAAATGAGGTCCAGGAAAGAGAACTGACTTTGATTAAATCTACCATGCTGATTCTATGACTCCCCACCCAAAGTTATGTTTCCTACCTTGTCCTCTATTGATCTAACATTTTCAAAGGTTTTTGGTATCCAGTGAGAGACCCAGAGGTTTCTAAGTGATGGACTAGATAATTTGTGTTAAATTTTGAGGAAAACATGGTTCCTTCAAAATGAATCACAGAAGGTAGGATATTCTGATAGCTCACTTTCCATATTATTTTGAAAGTGAAAGTGATAACATACAGGCTTCACCATTTCTTTCCTCTCTCTTTCTCTCTAATATCAATGTTTAGGTCTCACAGATCTCCACTGGTTTTCTTGGGGAACTCATTCCAGATCCTTGTCATCCCTTTGGGTGAAGTCATAGTCTAGGACTCAAAGAAAGGCAACCCTTCCTCACAGGGTCTTTGTGATAACTAAATGATGCATATAATAATTTTAGCAAGAGTGCTGTGTGATACAACAATTTAATCAAGTGCCAAATGAAGATTTGTGAGGGCCTGGTGGTGGTCTTCGCAGTCCAACAGTTTTGATTTGCATCCAGTATTCGCCATTCACCAGCTGTTGGCTTTAGGCAAGGTAACTGCCTATTTCTCATTTTCCTCAACATGAAATTAAAATACAAAACAGGACCTACTACTATTGTCTTGAGGACATACGCAGAGTTTCTAATACAGTTCCAGTTGTACAGTAGGGCCTTCATAAATAGCAACTGCTTTTAAAGTGCCATATTTTTGTGAGGGTCTTTTATTGCTACATCTATACCTCCGCCAGCCATGAATGGGAGAAGGGATTAGAGCTCCCGCAGGTATTGCTGTGTCTGGATACAGTAGAACAGCGCTGACATGCTTAATAAATGTTCGGTGAACCCGTGGATGAAAAAGCAGCATAGAGGCCTCAGAAGAGAGGCCTTATCTTAACTCCTAGTCTGGTCTTCACATCTTGAAATACAAGTCCTATGTGGCTTTTTATGATGATAGTCTAGAGACGGAGGCCATCCAAAATGTGAACCTCTTTCTCCATTCTTCTCCATTTGCAGTGTTCTGATACAGATATTTTCTAATCTTAAATAAGCAGCCACATAAGATGTGATGACAATAAAGTAAACCAACATATGCCTTGATGAGCGTGGAATAGTTAGAACTGTTACATGAACTGGGTTGGAAATGGGAGTGGTGCTGTGGGTGTTATGAGCTGACTCACACAATTCTTCCTTTTAAAGATTTTATTTATTTATTTGACAGAGAGATAGAGAGAGAACACAAGTAGGCAGAGAGGCAGGCAGAGGGAGAGGGAGAAACAGGCTCTCTGCTGAGCAGGGAGCCGGACGTGGGGCTCGATCCCAGGACCCCAGGATCATGACCTGAGCCGAAGGCAGATGCTTAACCAACTGAGCCACCCAGGTGTCCTTGATACACACAATTCTTATTTTTGCACCTCTTGATGATGCCATCAGTCTTTCTTCTTTCTATTTCCTGCCACGCTGAGTGACTCTCTTATGTCAGCCAGTTGGATCCTGAAGTATCAGCTTATCTCATTTAAAACCACAGGGCTCAGTATACTCTGCTCACAGCTAGAGATGAAACCATCCTCCTATGCCAATCACACTATTAATCATTCAGGAGGGAGATGACAATGATTGTATCGACAATTCTAAGGTCTAATCACCCATGACCTCACCTAAAATGAATAATACCCACCTGTTTTCCATAGTGAAGTTTTCATAGCTTTTACATCAATTCTCTCATATAAGTCTATATAACAAACCTTTGAAGGAGGTAGAAAAGGTATTACTATGTCATTATTTAAGAGATAAAGGAACTAAAGTTCATGTACGTATTACCATTTCAGAGTGGGAAACTTTATGGCCTCAGTAAAACTTGGCCCTAATTTCATCTTTGGAATGAATCTGTTGTTTGATGTTAGGCCACTCATGCTGTTTAGGTCTAGATTAGCTCCTCTATAAAGTGATTTTATGCTTAGGAGATGTCTTGGTTTCTTTCCAGATCTAAGATGCCCCCCCCAGATTCTTAACATCATTAAGGATAAAGAGTGAAGGTGGCAGAACTAGAACCTGGGTCTTCTGAGTCCTAACCTAGTCTTTTTATAGACAGCTGTCAATGGCCAACATGAAGACAGTCCTGGGTCTGTCTTTTATACCAGAGGTTTCCAGGCCTGCATGCTTCTCAGATTCACCTGGCTTTGTGAAAAATACAAACTGTCTCAAAGAGTCAGATTGCAGAGGTCTTTTTATTCAGGCTGTTTTGGGACCTAGTGATCTAGGTCATAAAATAGAATCCTGAATGTATTGGTTCTGTGGCCTTCAGTGACATGGTGCCAATCTGGCTGTCCTTCAACTCTGATGCAGACCAATTCAATGGCTGGAACAGGATAGACTGGGGATATGAAGATGCACTCTTCAAATTCCATTTTTTCCCCCTAGGAAGTCTAACGTCTGACTCACAGTTGTTGTCTTTCTCCCATTTAAGGCAAAGTCTTAGGGACAGAGAAAATAGGATGAATGAGCATGATATTTAAGACCCCAGAGCCATGTCAAGAGGGGGAAATTATACTGAATCATCTTCCCCAAGAATATCTTTCAGCAGGAATAAATTAATTTAATTAGCTGTTACCAAACAATGGAATTTCAGACAATGACACTTCATCTCCTCATTTCTCCCACAGAGAGAATGTGAAGGGTGGCCCCATAGTTCCTGTTGTTAAGTGGAATCTAAGTGGAAGAGAAGAGGGACCTTTGTTTCTGAGCTGATAATCAGCTAAAAGAAAAAAAAAAACGCACTTGACAAAGTCTAGAAAGGGTCTCAGCTGGAGTTTTTATTAGGCTCAAAAATGTTCTGTTTCCAGGTCTTTAAGGTTATATACAATAATAAGTAAAGCTTGAGAAAATGAGAGCAATCAAAGCCAATCATATTATCATATAAAATGTGAGTCAAATTCTTTCATATATTTTAAATTATATGCTAATTTACTTAAAAAAATTTTTTTTTATTTTTTCACAAAATAAGCTAAGAGAAAAGTCCCAAATAGCACAAGTCTCAAAGTAACTTTCTGGCTTGGCCACACAGGGAAAGGAAGTCAACAATATCCAGTAACAGTGACCCTTTGGTCACCAGGAAGTAGCATCATGCAGCAGAGGAGAGTAAGGCACTTCAGGTTTGAATGCTTACTCTGCCACTGCTATGAATGGGACTTGGGGTGTAATCACTAGCCACTTGAATTGTGGCATTAAGATAAGCCTCCTACAAGTTCCCTGCTTTTGTTGTTGCCTTTCAGTCTATTCTCGACACAGCAGCCAAAGAGATCCGGTCAAAATGCAAGCCAGATCCTGACACACTGTGGCATGACCTCCCATCTCCCTCAGTGTCAAAACCAAAGTTCTTACACTGGCTCACAATGCCCTGCATGATCTGAGGTCCCCCACTGTTTCTCTTAGAACCTCATCTTGCACCTCCCCTTGTTCGCTCTGCCTCCACAGCATCCCCCAACATGCCAGGAACCCTCCCCTCTTGGAGCTTTACAACTGCTGTTATTTCTGCCCAGATCATTCTTTGTTCGGGTATCTATGTGGCTCACTTCTTCTGTCCTTCAGGTCTTTACCCAAATGTTGCCTTCTTGGTGAAACATTTCTCAGTCTTTAAAAAATCACAACCATTCCCCACCACGTGCTCTACCTCATTCCATGCTGACTTTTTCTCCTTTTCACCATCTAACAGGCTACTTCTTACTTACACCATTTACCATCTGTCTCTCCCCAGTAGAATGTAAGCTCCAACAGGAGAGGATAGGGAATTTTGTCAGTTGTGTTCATCGATCAATTCTTAGTATCTAGAATTAATGCCGAGCACATGGTAAACATTCAGTAAACATTTAATGAATGAATGTGGGAGATAATGACTGTATTAAAGATATCAGGATTCTTTAAGACTCATTTCCTCATCTGTGAAGTGGAAATAACACCTCCTTGCATAGCCCTATCGCATCCTAGGTACATAAATCATTGTGAATCTCTTCTTTACATCCAGGCTCCTATAAAATTAATTTCTATCATCTATATCCCAAATTAAATAATTCAGTTAATTAATTAATTGTTTAATTAATTAAATTATTTAATTTGGGATATAGATTAAATTAAATTAAAAATAAATTAGTTCTTATAACACTAGCATTCCCATTCCACAGTCCCTTTATCAAGATTTCATTTCACAAATTTCACAAATTACTTTGACAAGTAGGTTATTTCTGATTAGTTCATGCCCCTTTACAGAGTGAATGCCCAATGAATATTAGTTTCCTTCTTTTTTCGCCCCCTCTCCCTTACATTTTTACGTACATGAGCACTATCTCAACCAATAAGCTCCTTGTAATGATGCTTTGCTTATCTTGGTAAAATCTGAAATACCACAATTCACAAATACTAAGCAGAGACTCAATCAATGTTGGTTGAAATACATATAAAAGATCAGGACCTTACTAACATTTTTCTCCTTCCAGAAATGTGTATAGTTAGGATTGCTTAGCTGGTTGTTCCCAGACATGAGTTAATTTCAGGGCAAGTGTGGACCCTGCTAGAACAGCAATGATTTTGCCATAGATACCTCCAGGTTGCTTACATCCCCAAGAGGCAGGGAACAAAAGGCTCAGCAGGCCCTGGGGTTGCTTTGGTTAGATTCTGCTTTCCACAGAGATCTTTTGGTGACCACATGCATGCTTCAGTTTATTTATCTAAGCGCTCCTCCTGCAGGGTTAGACCAGAGAAAAGGGTCGGTGCTGCCAGATGTGTTAAGGAAGGCAAGTGCCTGAAAAGCCTTGGATTGAGTTTCAGCTACAATTATAAAATGCTAAGTATAATCCAGGGCACTCTAGTCTCCCTTCCCAGACCACAGAGCCCTGGGGGAAAAGATACTATAACAAATAAAGGTGCCCTTTCAGCAGGGGGGGGAAGTAGTCACAGATTTTCAGAGAATCTTTTATTCAAGAATCCAAACTCAAATTGAGTCGTGTGTGTGTGTGTGTGTGTGTGTCCTACATAACAATGGGTGATGAAAATAAAATGGTTTATAAGTAAAATCCCAAGTTTGAGACCTCAGTGAAATTATCCTCACTGCTCAGTCTGTGGTCCTCTTTCCTTTAAACCAATAGGGAAATTGTATCACATTGGCTATAAACTTCTTCCCTAAGTTGTCATGAGCCTGAAAGCCCAGACAGAGCAGATACAACGAGCAGCCCTTAGGGGAAGAAATCTTCAAGGCATTATTAATATAGAGAGAGCAATTATCTGGATGATACGAAGATATCAGATATTGTGAAATAGGTAATTATTAAAGAAAAGAACACTTCCTTGAGATATGTGTAATTAAAAATGAAGAACTAAAGACATGTAAAAATATTGGTGATACAATACTAGAAAAGAATAGCATTTTTTTTTTCTTTTATAGAGATCCTAAACAGGCTCCACGCCCAATGCAGAGCCTGATGTGGAGCTCAGTCTCCTGACCCCAAGATCATGACCTGAGCTGAAATCAAGAGTCAGACACTTAATCAACTGAGCCACCCAGGTGTCCTAAGAATTTTTTGAATTTTTTGAATGTCTATTTACTATATGGCCAGCCCTGCATGAGGCATTCTATATAATTATCTCAACTAATCACACAGTAATCTTTTATGGTAGTTATGTTCCCATTTTACAGCTGATGAAACTGAAAATATAGAGGGCAAGTGACTTGCCCAAGATAATACAGTTACAGCTTATGAAAACTGACAACCTAGATTTGTCTGCCTCCAAAGCGCACAATCTATGTCTTATGTTACATGGGACTTACTAGTTAACAGATCTGAACTTTGAACCATTTAAAACCAGGAGATGGATAATTCTCTGAAGTTTGGTGCAAGAAAAAGTGCATTTCAAATGACTAACAAAATGCTACTAAGTGTGACATAAAATGAGATTTCTTTACTAATGACAGTGATATTACTAAAATACATTTTGGAGACTTAAGGTCTGGGAACTCATTTCCCCCTGCTCCTCCTTGCTAAGTACAATGAAAAATACCTGGAAATGATGCAGCCGGCAGCCACAGCAGAATTCTGAAGGTAGAAAAAGAAGGTGGGCTGACTGGAGACCCCAGGACTTGAAAAGCTCAGTGGTCTGATGTCTCCTGATTTTCCACTGGATAGTGGAAGGTGGAACAGGCCTGGCATCTCCAGTGCTTTACCCACTTGGAGGAGGTGGCTCAAGTAGATATTTTCCTCTCCTAACACCAGCAGACCAAGCGAGAGCCCTAGCAACACTCACCAGCCTGGAGAGCAGGCCAAAGGAAATGACATCTCAGCTCCCAAACAACAGCCTAGAAGGGGCCTTCCTCACCCACGGATGGCCCCAGCAGAGACCAAGCAGGAGCCTCCCCAGCAGCTGGTGGCTTGGAGAAGAGCTTTCCACCGACACTGGCCCACAGTCCTCTTTCCATTCCCAAACTGGCAGTACCAGGTCCAAGGAAGTACATTCTATCCCCATAGGTAACACCCACAGAAATCAAGCTAGACCCCAGATGTTGTGTAGACGAGCAGAATAGCACTTCAAGAGCTCTGAAAACCAAAATGGCACTGGGACCATAGCCCGCTAAAGCAGGCACGGGCCTGTGTGCTAAACTTAAACACAGTGACTGCCTGCTAAAATAGAAGCTTTAAATAGGGTCCAGAGTCTCCTAACATAATATCCAAAATGTCCAGGATACAATTAAAACTCACTCCTTCTACCAAGAAACAGAAAAGTCACCACTTGAATGAGAAAAAGAAATCCAGGGCTGTTGAAGTATTTGGCAAGGATTTTAAAGCAACCATCATAAAAGTACTTCAATGAGCAATTTCAAATACTCTTGGGGAAAAAAAGAGGAAAAAATAAAAAATCTCTCCAAAGAAATAGGAGATATATATATATATATATATATATATATATATATATATATATATATA
>NC_058406.1:169907607-169924637 GCF_002201575.2 Neomonachus schauinslandi
ATATATATATATATATATATATATATATATATATATATATATATATAAACTAAATGAAAATTACAGAACTGAAAAATGCAGTAAGTAAAAAATCTCACTGACTGGGCTTGAGAGTAACATGAAAATAACAAAGAAAAGAATCAGTGAATTTGAAGATAGACAGTTATAAATTATCCAATCTGAAAAATGGAGAAAAAATAGAATAATAAAAACATAATCAATAGAGTCTCAGGGATCAGTGGGACAATAACAAAGATTTGATATCCATATCACCAGTGTTCCAGAAGAAAGAGGAGGAAGAATGCGGGGCTGAAAATTTATTTCAAGAAATAATGACTGAAAACTTCCCAAATTTGGTATAAAGATACAAGTCTACAGATTCAAAAAAGCTGAGCTAACTATAAGTAGAATAGACTCTAAGAATTTCTTACCAAGGCTCATCATAATCAAACTTCTTAAAATTGAAGACAAAGAAAAATCTTGAAAGTAGCCAGAGAAAAATGACTCTTCTTATAGGGGAAATCTAATTTGAATCTACAAATTTATTTTTTCATCTGCAACTATCATGGCCAGAAGGAAGTGACACACTTGAAAATAATTGTCAACTGAATCCTACGTTCAGTAAGAATATACTTTAAGTAGGAAAAGGGAAAAAAATTTCCAGATGATGGAAAACTAAGAGAATTTATTGCTCATAGACCTGACTATAAAGAGTGTCTTAAGGTAGTTCTCCAAACAGAAAGATAATGACTGAAGAAGGCTTGGAGCTTTAGAAAGGATAGAACAAATAAATGGATAAAAATAGGGATAAATATAGTAAACTTTCTCCTCATGGGCTTTTTATATCATATTGGATAGTTAAAGCAAAAGTAATTAACATGTGAAATGGTGCCCAATGCACAAAGAAGACATAGGACAATTATATTTCTTGAATGGAGAAGGGAATAGGACCAACATGGAAGTAAGTTTTCACTACACTGGGAATGGTAAAATGTCAACACTAGTATACTGTAATAAAGTATGTATACATATTGTAGTACCAAAAGCAATGACTAAGAAAACAATACAAAGTGATATATCTAAAATACTAAATAAATCAAAGTGGGATTCTAAATAATGATCTTGTAACCCACAGGAAGTCAATAAAAGAGAAACAGAAGAAGGAGAAACAGAAAACAAATAGAAAACAAAAAGTAAATGGAGAGACTTAAGCCCTAACATTTTAATAATTACTTTAAATGCAAGTGGTCTAAATGTACCTATAAAAAGACAGAGCTTGGCAGAGTGGATAAACAAAACAAAATAAAACAAAACAAACCATGATCCGACCGTTATGAATTGATGTTTATTTCCCAGCCAAAATTCATATGTTGAAGCCCCACCCCCCAAAGTGATAGTATTTGGGGCAAGGCCCGTGGGAGATACTGAGGTTTAGATGAAATCTTTTTTTTTTTTAAGATTTTATTTATTTAAGAGAGAAAGATAGGGAGAGCAAGCATGAATGGGAGCGGGGCGTGGGGAGGGGGAGAAGTAGGCTCCCCGCTGAGCAGGGAGCCCTATGCGGGGCTCAATGTGAGGCTGGATGCAGGGCTGGATGCCAGGCTCAATCCCAGGACCCCAGGATTATGACCTGAGGTGAAGACAGATGCTTAACTGAATGAGCCAACCAGGTGCCCCTAGATGAAGTCTTTAAGGTGGACCTCCATCATGGGATTCGTAAACTTACAGAGGAAGAGACACTAGAGCTTCTTCTATCATGTGAGCATATGAGGATATAGTGAGAAGGAGGCCACGTGCGAGCCAAAAAGTGAATCATCAAGAATTGAATCTGTGTGCACCTTGATCTTGGATTTCCCAGACTCTAGAACTCTGAGAAATAAATGTCTGTCTCTTTAGCCACTTGTAGAGTATTTTTGTTACAGCGCCTGACCTTAGTTACTAAGACACCTACTACATTGTGTCCACAAGGAATCCATTTTAAATATAACATGGGACGTTTAGAATTAAAAGGATGGAAAATATATATTATGCAAACATTTTAAAAAAACAGTTGGAGAGGGGCACCTGAATGGCTCAGTCATTAAGCGTCTGCCTTCGGCTCAGGTCATGATCCCAGCGTCCTGGGATCGAGCCCCGCATCAGGCTCCCTGCTCCGCAGGAAGCCTGCTTCTCTCTCTCCCGCTCCCCCTGCTTGTGTTTCCTCTCTCGCTGTGTCTCTCCCTGTCAAATAAATAAATAAAATCTTAAAAAACAAAAAACAAAAAACAGTTGGAGTGACTGTATCAGATAAAATAGAATGTAGAACAAAACAACTTTGAGACATTACATAATGATAATTTTAGTTCCTGACTAAAATCTTCCAGTATTAACAGTAACAATATGTATTAAATGAAATACATAGAACCTTTGTTTTGTTATATACCAGGAAAGTACACAGTTTATCATGTAGCTTTTTATACAACCTAGACACTTTCACTGATATTAATATCATTATTGTTTTTTTCCTGATTATTCAATTAATGCAAAAACAAACAAGAATCCAGCCAAATTGATAAATAACCCAAAGGCCTAGAGGCTTGACAATCTTAGGCAAGTTAAACATAAAGAAAGCCTATATGGCAGGAGGGAAATTCTTTGGATGGAAAGTAAAAGATGAGTTTAGAGAGACAGGCAGAGGCCAGACCACAGAGGAGCTTATAGGCCATGGCAAGGAGTTGGGCTTTTTTTCCTGAAGGCAATGGGTAGGAGAACTGTAAGTGAATTAGTGATATATAAGATCAGTTTCATGATCCCATAACTGTTGGGGAGAAAGAGAATGTAGCACAGTTTAGAGAATGTTGAGACTGAGATAAATGTGGAACATCCAGGTAGATATGCCCAGTTATGCAAAGCAGGTCAAGAGCAAAAATGACTGTTGGAATTATAGATGCGAGAGTCGTCAGCTTAGAGTTGGTGTCCAGGGGAACTGAAAAAAGACAGAAGAAATCTCTTGGAAGGGACTAAAACATCAAGAAGAAAACCCAAGGCAATGCCAATATAGAAAGTGAAGGAGAGGGAGCGCCTGGGTGGCTCAGTCGGTTAAGCGTCCGACTCTTGATTTGGGCTCAGGTCATGATCTCAGAGTCCTAAGATCAAGCCCTGTGTTGGGCTCTGTGCTGAGTTGGGAATCTGCTTGAGGAGTCTCTCTCTCTCTCTCTCTCCTTCTGTCCCTCCCCCTAATCTTGTGTTATTGTATCTTTTCCAATCCTGAGAAAATGGATTGAGAAGTCCTTTCTCTTCTGCACTACTTTATTTAATATAGGTTTCTTAATCACTTTATCACTTAAAAAGTGGTCTTGGGGAAGAGAAGGGACTAGGATTTAAAACATGTGGGGTTGTTTTGTTTGCATCAGTGTGTGGTGAAGAAAGCAAACTACCCAGAAATCCAGAAATCTGGATTTCTGTACTCCTGCACGTGTGACTAATAGTAGTCGCTCCAGAGTTAACACAAAATCAACCAAAGAAAGGATACATTTCAACAGTCCCTTTCATCTCATATCTTGTTTTCAAATCATGGCCTCTCACTTGAGGTTATGACAAGAAAGATCATCCCCCTCCTTCTATCTCTGTGTTTCCATCTGTTTATCTCTTTTTTACCATATTGACCATAATTTTAAACTTGGGAGTACTATTTCATGGGGAAAAAAAAATGGAAGACTAAAAATTTGGAGTAAAAAAAAGTGCAAAGATAAAGGAAATAATAGCCCCAGCAAAAGTTTTCTCGTTTTATGAGTAGATTAGTATATTTAGTGAGCAAATATTTAATTTGAAGTTTCTCTTAAAAAGATGCTGTCTTGAATATCACTGTACATATACTGCCAATAATGTCTTCTAACCTGAATGAGAAAATATACGACTTAAAGATATGTATGTGTGTAGCAGGAGAGACTCTTGACTTTGGCAAGAGAAAGGTGACTGACTCAGTGGGTCAAAGCCCAGCATGAAGAGTGCATAAAACCTGCAAAGAAACTGGGGCAACTGGATGGCTCAGTAGGTTAAATGTCTGCCTTTGGCTCAGATCATGGGATTGAGCCCTGTGTTGGGCTCCCTGCTCAACAAGGAGCCTGCTTCTCCCTCTCCTTCTGCCATTCCCCCTGCTTGTGCTTTCTCTCTCTCAAATAAATAAAGTCTTTAAAAAAACCTGCAAGGCAATCGAGGCATTCAACCTGCCACAGCGATGCACATGTCAGATTCCAGAACACCCGACTCCTACCTCCTGCCACAGTTTACTTCTTTGGGTGCATTTGATCCTAGAACTGTTGTTAGGTTATTCGTTTTAGTAATGTCTTAAAACTGAAGGCAGAAAATTTTAAAGTCCTTTACAATAAGATAAAGAGAGGTGACAAGACACAAGCCAGAAGGCTCAAATAGGAGGCTGGCTCCTATCTGTGGTGAAGGTGTATTAGAAAAGTTTTGGATTCCACTTCTAGCTACGTGGTCCTTGACCTGAGGTTTCCTTTAATCATTTATATCATATGAAACAACCTGCACCCTGTGAAGATTTCAGATAATTCTCTTAAAGTACCTGGTACATAAAAAGTGGGCAGAAAGGTTTATAATGATTGTTTATCTCACAGTTTTAGAAATCTCTTTAAAAATCAAGAACAGCTATACATTTCTAAATCTGATCAATAGAAGCTCATCACAAAGTTTTCCAATCTGAAAGTCTGATTAAGAGGAGAAGAAAGGGGGAGGTGTGTTGGGGGATAGGGTAACTGGGGGATGGGCATTAAGGAGGGCACTTGATGTGATGAGCACTGGGTGTCATATGCCACTGACGAATCACTAAATTCTACCTCTGAAACTAGTAAGACACTATGTTAATTAATTGATTTTAAATTTAAAAAAAAAAAAAAAGAGAAGAAAGCGCCGTGGTCTGGGAGTCCCGGGTTTACACCACTTATGCAATGAACTTGGACAGAATCCCTCACTACTCTGGCCTCCAGTCTCATCATTTATAAAATTTGTTTATTTGCAAATGCATTTGGTTGTCCCAGTTAGCACACATTCAAGAGTAGTTCAGCTTGGCTATGGTAATTATAGTAATGGTAGTAATAATAATAATAATAGTAATAATAATAATAATAGTAATAATAATAATAGTAATAATAATAATAATAGTAATAGTGCTTATCACATGCCTGGCACTATTCTAAGCTCTTTATCCATACTAACTGAGGTAACACAGTAACTGTATGTAATAAGTACTATTATTACTATGCTCATGTTTTACAGAAAAGGAACCGAGGCACAGAGAGGTTAAGCAATTGTCTTGATGTCACCACACATAGTAAATTGCAAAAGGAAGATTCCCGTGCAGGAGCTCTGGAACCACATTCCAGCTCCCTAAGCACCATGCATACTGCACGCTATGGCGTGGGTGCATTTAGCCATCTCCACTGCTGACACTTCTGAAGAGGAAATTAGGACTCTTAAGACCAGGCTTCATGGGTGGAAAGAAAGTGGGCACAAAATGATGACCTAGAACTGGAGACCTCTACTCCAGCTCACCAAGCATTAAGGCTTTCACACCTTTTGGGGGCTTTGGTTGTCTGGAGTAGCTCCAAAGTTTGTGCCCATGAAACAAATGAACAAAAAAGGAGTTTGGTTTGACACCGATGGCGTGCTTAATATGCACGGAGGTTTCTTGCATATTTTGCATTTTATCCCCCACCCCAGTCCTATCTGTGTTCTGATGCATGCAACTGAAATTTTCTTCCTGATTCAGCTTGTGCACAGCTCATTCACATTGCACTTTGACAGAAGATGAGAGGCAAACACCTTGATGTCATCTTTTCCCTATACGTTGTTCCTTCTTAATTTTCACTTAATTCTTAAATACCAGATTTTGCCTCAAGCAGTCAGAAGAGAACAAACAGTAAAAAGAAGGGAAGAGGCTTATGATTGGGGCAATAATTCCTCCTTGGTTTAAAAGTCCTAATTCATCTCCTGGATAAGATACCAAATCCTGCCAAGGACAGAACAGGGAAGTGTGCACGAGGGAAGAATGTGTGTGGCCAGAGGGGGTGGGACTGAAGTAATCCTTACCTGCTTTTTTAAAAAAAATGTTTTAGGAGCACTTTTAAAAAAATTGTTTTAGTCAGTTAAGCATCGGCCTTAGGCTCAGGTCATGATCTCGGGGTCCTGGGATCTAGAGCCCGCACTGGGCTCCCCGCTCAGCGGGGAGCCTGCTTCTCCCTCTCCCTCTGCCCCTCCTACCGCTCGTGCTCTCTCTCATTCACTCTCTCAAATAAATAAATAAAATCTTTAGGGATGCCTGGGTGGCTCAGTCGTTAAGCGTCTGCCTTCAGCTCAGGTCGTGATCCCAGGGTCCTGGGATCAAGTCCCGCATTGGGCTCCTTGCTCAGCGGGGAGCCTGCTTCTCCCTCTGCCTGCCATTCTCCCTGCTTGCACTCTTTTTCTCTCTGACAAATAAATAAATAAAATATTTAAAAATAAATAAACAAAAATTTTTTTAAAAAGAAACTGTTTAAAAACTGTTTTAAGTAATTTTTAAAAATGTGTTACATGCTATGTGAGAAATGAAAACTCAGCAATAAACAACACACACCTTAATTTCCGCTTCCTGATTCATGCATTTCTAATTATGGGGAACCCCATTTCTGATTATGGGGAACCTAACATTGCCTTTTCTGAATCTCTCTTCCTCCATGTGGCTTGTCTACTCAGGGATTATGTCCGTATCAGCAAATGAAATTTTTCTCGCTCATTATTCCCTAATGGAGTTGTTGAAAACACGCAAGAGAAACGCATAAATCAGAGAAGGAGTCCAGTTTGCCTTGGCTTTAGGTGTTCAGTGCCCCACTTCACAGTGTTTTTTTCTTATCAGTGACCCCAGTGATTACTGGGTTTGTCATCCTAGATAATGAATGTAACCAAAATTGGGAGTTCAGAAATCAATGCTTGAATGGTACAGTGATATATATATATCACTGTATATATATGTGTGTATATATATATCAAAGATATATGTCTTTAATTCTTAACCACTCCCAAATCCAAGTTTCTTGACTTGGGTTTATAATTCTTGCAAACTAGGAGTTTACCTTTCCAAGTAATCCTTAAACACATGTGTTAGTACTTCAAGTCTGCAAATCCAGGTTACTCGATTTTCTACTAAGGTTGAAGGTAAGTGTTGAAACTGTCATTTCAGATTATGGGAGGTGACCAAGGCAAGATGAAAGATTACCGGGAGTAATTACTATTGGACTAGCATTGTCTTTAATTTTAAATTTACTATAACACATTACTCATTAGGTGGACCAAATGTTCCAGTTGTGATATGCTGGAATAAAGAAGTGCACACCACAGAACTTCTCAGGATAAGCCATCTCCCATGTTTGCAGACAGGATCCCTACCCACCCCCTGAATCCCCGCCCGCCCCAGGCCACTGGACCCTCCTGCCCTTAAAACGATCCATTGGCTTCGAAAGAATTCATTAGGATCAAGTCTATACTGTGTAGTGTGGTTTACAAGGTTCCTGCTTATCCTGACTTTTTCCTATCCCTCCAGGTGCAGCTACCTGCCCACGAAACTGTAGACACATTGACTTTCTTTTTGTTCATCCAATCCTCAAAACTGTTTCTCTCTTTAGGGCTTTTGATCATCTTGTTCCTCCTCTTTGGCTCAGGTCATGATCCCAGGGTCCTGGGATCGAGTCCCACGTCGGGCTCCCTGCTCAGTGGGGAGCCTGCTTCTCCCTCTGCCACTCTCCCCGCTTGTGCTCGCTCTCTGTCTCTCTCTCCCTCTCTCTCTGACAAATAAATAAATAAAATATTTAAAAAAGAATTCTTGAATATGTATCTCTGATTCCTTCAAAGTAGTCTGTAAGTTCCTCGAGGTTAAGGGAAAATACTTTATACTATCATTTGTGTGCACATCACAGCCTATAAAGTTCTTCAATACAACAGTTTCGCGAGAAGGCAAGATGGTTATTCTATAGGTGAGGAAATGGAGATCAGAGACATAATTGACTTGTCTACCATACCATAATTTTTAAGGAACAAGTCTTTGGATTTCTGACTGAACATCTTTTGTTTAATTTCTCCCACTACATCAAGCTGTCTTTCATATAGTACCTCCACAGGGTCCCACATAAAGTAGATACTTAATAATTATTTGCAGATTAATTTTTAAAGGAAACCAAATAAAGTCAGAATCATCAGAGTTGATCTACATGCAAACATTTGCATGAAAAGTAAATAAATGAGCTCACTGCCTGGATTCTTCCAAAATGTCAGTGTTTCCCGTTGAGGAAACAAATCATTTTGGCTAAATTGATCTAGATTTTTCCACTTCTTCTTAAATATGTATGGTTTGAAGGGCAGAATACAGCTCAAATCTTGCAAAAACTGGAGAGCACATGTATGAATTAAAGTAACTTTGACAAATTTCCTTTTTTGTATGACCACGCATGCCTGTGATTGTTGTAACAGGAGTCAACAGCTCTCCTTGGCCTTCAGCTCACGGCCTGCAAAGGAGGCTTGTGGCGTCTGTCTGGGAAGTCAGAAACATGTGGTGGTTCAGGATCTTGGGCAAAAGAAGGTAACAATAATAGTCATTTTTCATTTTCTAGTCCTTGGTGTCTACAGGACTTTGGGGAATTTAACAAAATATACATAGAGCCCAATTCTGAAAACAAAGCAACACATCCCCCAGCCTCAACAAAGCAGGGCCTTAGGGAAAAGAATAATAAACGCCTTCCTTCCTTTGCCACCAATGTTACAAACCATCAGCAGTGACACTGGGAACAAAGAAGTCAGAGGTTATGAAAGGGGAAAGGGCGAAAGTAGAGAGAAAATCAAGAAGAAAATGAAGGTACTTGATGTTTCTAGAAACTGCTTCTAGATGTAGGTAGAACACAAATGTGACATAAAATACCAGCCACTTCGTGGCCCCTCCTCACACACACATACAGTATGCACACACCCCCATCACCAATTATACGAAAATACCTCAAAGGAAGGCCCATCATCATGTAAGAGGAGGAAACCGACTTACGGTCACAGGTACAGATACTTGACTTGCTTATTAAGTGATGTAACACAACACGTCTTAATATTCGAAAGATGCTTGCGATGTATTACTTTAAAAAACAGATAATAATGGATACGTACATTTTGTTCTATTTCTGATACAAATGTGGATATACATATGTGCAAACATGCATGTTAGGAATGCATTAAAATATGAATAATTATTTTTTCCTTTTTTTGATGGGGAGAATATGGACATTTTAAATTCCATCCTTTAACTCCTTTCCATGATCATCTGATTTTGATAGTTATCTGCAATGACCATTTATTGCTTCTGTCATAAAAACAAATGTTTATTAAACATTTAAAAATACCAGTCATTAATGGCAAACCACACTCACACAGAATCCAAAGAGACAAACTTGTGTACAATCACTGTTTAAGAATTTGATGAACTGGGGGTAAGATGAATTGGGGGCATTGAGATTCATAGCTAAAGAAGAATTTCTAATTTGAAGAAAGGATACTTTATCAGGTATCTCCATATTTATCCCACGGATGTCCAACCCCATCTCCTCTAACAGTTACTGTCAAATTCTGGCTCCAGATGTACCATCTTTCTGACTTGGGCAGTTTACTTAATCTCACTCTGCCTGTATTTCCCCATCTGCAAAATGGAGTTGATAATAATAGTACCTTACCTTATTGAGCTTGTTGAGGTTTTTTTTAAAGATTTTATTTATTTATTTGAAAGAGAGCAGAGAGAGAGAGAGAGAGCATGAGCAGGGGAGAGGGGCAAAGGGAGAGGGAGAAACAGACTCCCCACTGAGCAGGGAGCCCAGTGTGGGGCTTGATCCCAGGACCCTGAGATCATCACCTGAGCTGAAGGCAGAAGCTTAACCATCTAAGCCACCCAGGCGCCCCGAGTTTGCTGAGTATTAAATAGGACAGTCCATGTGAAATGCTTGGCATAGTGCCTGGCAAGCTGTAGTCTACTCAGTAAGTGTTAGCTAATACTATCGTGGTTGTCAGAAACTGCATCCTCATCATCAGAACTGTTACTCTTCCCTGCAAGGACCTCAGTTTTATGTCTCCAGCCAGTATTTCCTCTGTGTTCTCCAAATCCATATATCTCAACAACTATTCAACATTCTATTCTTGAACATGTCAACAGTTTTAAAAACCAAACATTTCAGACACAGCCCTTATAAGTTTCTCTTCCTAAAACTAAGCTTCATGCAGTCGTCTGCATTTCTGTGAATGATAATACTATCCATCCAGTTGTACTGGCCTGAACCTTAGAAGACATCTTTAGAGTCATCTCTCCCATCTATCCTATCTATATCATTTTTTTAAAACCAAGTTTTACCAGTTTGACCATTGCACTATCCCTCAATTTCACCCCCTTACTCCATTTTACCATCACACTTATCAATCATTCTAACATCATCTCTCATGTGGACTACTGCAGGAGGTTGCCAACTGGCCTCCCTGCATTCACTGTGCCCTCGCCCCAATGTATTTCTTCCCTATAGGCAGAGTGAGCATTTTAAAATGCATATATGATCATATCACCCTTGTGCTTAAAAACTTTTCATAGTTACCTACTGCTTGAACAGATGATGATCAAAATCCTCAACAATGACATCTATTGAATCTCTGCTTACCTTTCCTGCCTCGATTTATACCCTAGTGAGCTGGGCCTGTGCCCTGATCAGTTACGCTTTATTCACATGGGCATTTCACCAGTTCCTCTAGTCCTCACTAGACCTCTTCCCTCCCATTGTGGGTTACTTGTAATATTCTTCCTCTCTCTCCTGCCCTCACACGGCCCCAGTTAATTCCTTATTCTCTACCCTTCCACAGAAGCACTCAGCAGATGCTCTTTCTTACACCTTAGGGAGAAAATAAAAGCAAAAAGACAGGCTATACCTCTTCTTTCTTATAGCCATATATGCCAACTGGTCCACATCTGTACCTGAAATCTTTGATTCCCTTCTCGTTACAATATGTTTGAGACCAACTCCACCACAGCTCAGGTCTTTTGACTTCCTCAAGAAATTCCCCACAATTATCCCCTTCATTCAGCACTATCAATTTCTCCCTTCAGCTGGTTTATCTCAACAGCACACACACATGCTCTATGGCCTCCTATCTGAATGCATACGCTAAAACCCTGTTCTTAATCTCATATGCCCTTCAGCTGCCACCTTACTTCAGTCTCTCTTCTGGAAAACGAGAGTCTACTTCCTTATATGCCACTGTCTGAGCTTTTCCATTCCAGTTTCCCTCCCTCACACTCAACAAAAAATGATCTGATCAAGTTACTGTGTGTCTTCCCAATCTTTTTCATATCCTTTCTCATCCTACTTGACTTCTCAGAAGGAACTGTTATAAACAGATACTCCCTCCCCCAACTTTTTTTTTTTTAAACACACTGTCTTCTTTTGGTTTCCAGAGGATACATTCTGGGTTTTCTCCTAACTCAATGGACAGTCCATCTCATTCTCCTTTCCCAGGTCCTTCTCTGTTCGAATTCCTAATGATGGACCATTCCAGAGCTGGTGGTAGGCATTCATTCTATCTTTATAATTGCTATCCTCGTTTTATTCTGTGACAGGTAACATACATAAGCTACTCACCATGGTTCGTGGAAGGCATGTGGTGCACACTTAATGCTAGTTCTCTTTCCCACTTTCCTTAAGGTACATGTAGCCTGACTGATAAAAGCCTCAGAAATTCAGCTCACCCAAGAACTGAGGTGCCTTTAAGATAAGCAAATTCAGAATTGCTGAAAGAAGCTACATGGTTTCATAGGTTGGGAGTAAATGTCAGCAATGACTATCCTGAGCTCAAGTATCTTGATTCTTCTATCCCATTTTTTCATGAAAAAAGACTGGAGATACTGGTCAGATTCTATAGGCCCCTTGGTGAAGGGATTCTTCCAGCCTTCAGTTGAAAGTAGGGACACTGTAATTGACTCTGTAATAAGACTACTGTGTCTCTGTAAGTCTTGTGATAGGAAAGAAGCTGGGAAGTGGGAAGCTCCTAAGAGAGCATTTTAAAATTCTAAAGTAAACACTGAATTAGCCTAAAAAGACTAGTAACATATTGTAACTTAAGAGGATATAATATATATCCAGATCAAAACAAAAATGCCTATAATTTCTTTCATAAAATCCTAAGGGTTCAGGAAGAGTTGAGGATTCTCTAAATAGAGAAATCAAAGGATGTAAGAAAATTCTAGAGTTACCTAGTAGAGTTATATGGAGTAAACTGATATAGGGCTTTCTAATAGAAAAATTTCTCCATTGAGGATCTACAAGTTACATTGAGACATTCTCCTTTTGGGATGTATAGGATATAGGGATTGCAGGGTTCTGCAGTTGCTGTAGTTTTCTTGTTGAAGAATAAGTTATAAATGATACATACTTTCTTTCCTTTTAATTTCTTCCTGATGCATTATGACTAGAGGCCATCCAAGTGGACAGACTTTCCCAGCTTGCTGTGTTGGAGCTAAGTCAAATGAGCCATGTTATCATCATGAAGCAAAAAAACAAAACAAAAACAAAAACAAAAAACAAAGCCCTTTGTGCCAAGGACATCTCAAATACCAAGTGGGCAGAGATGTGGTTTGGACCACACAGATGAAGGGAAATGAGACACATGAGTTTCAAAGGAAGTCCAAGTGTCAACAGTACTTCCATCGACATTTTTAAACATGGAACCTACAGTTCAGTTACTTCACGGGACTCTCATCTTTGCTTGCCAACCTCACTCTTTCCCACTGCAGATAGATTTGTCCTTGTGGCAGGATACATGGCTACTGGCTTCTTCATTTCAGTAGCCCTAGTAGAAAGCCAGGACATAATTTCACCAGCATCTGTATTAATCTCAGAGAAGGAGAATTACCAGCCCAGAGTAAGTCAGTTCTCCTTGCTTTGGAACAATTGCTATTGCCAGGTACATCCAATATTATAACTAGCCTAAGCCTGGGACATGAATGCAGAGAAGAAAATGGACGTAAAACTTGCCAAACAGATTAAAACAGAAATCACCAGCTACCACAGACTACTATAGTCTACATGATCCCAAAAATTATGACTGAAAAATGCCAGAAACTAGAGAGAACAAGACTTCAGCACAATACTGTGTTAAATGTCCTTTTTTGGGCTGCCTGGGTGGCTCAGTGGGTTAAGTGTCTACCTTCGGCTCAGGTCATGATCCTGGGGTCCTGGGATAGAGTC
The DNA here is from genome assembly GCF_002201575.2 of Neomonachus schauinslandi. NCBI lineage: Eukaryota > Metazoa > Chordata > Mammalia > Carnivora > Phocidae > Neomonachus > Neomonachus schauinslandi. The sequence continues at coordinate 169,920,891 of NC_058406.1, forward strand.
CTGCGTTGGGCTCCTCGCTCAGCAGGGAGCCTGCTTCTCCCTCTGCCCCTCCCCCTGCTTGTGCTCTCTCTCTGACAAATAAATAAATAAAATCTTTTAAAAAATGTCTTTTTTTTTAAATAGTAGAAACTGTATAAAGGTGTTGAAATAAGTGACTCGTTAAAGTAGTGAGTTCTTCATCTCTAAAGATGTTCAAACAGAGGCCAGAAGATAAATTCATAGTAATGTTTGAAGAACATTTTCAGTTGCCTTTGGTTGAGCTTCATGAACTATGGAGAAGGCACTCGGGGTTTGCACAAGATAGCAAGAAAGGGAGAACCTGCCCCTCACAGAGATTCAACCAGTGCATTTCTACTTGATCTCTTTCACATGCTAGACTTCCTTATATGGTTTTAGAAGCGGTTTTTATCAACAAAAAGTTGAAATCTACTCTGAAAACTGTGGTAGATAACCCTTCAATAGCAGATAAGAGCCTTTAGACTTTGAGATTTCCTATAATCCTGTACATAAAAAGAGATCAAGGATCATCCAAGTTCATTTTAATGATAGAATGCTATGATTTTACAAGCCTTTTGAAGTAAGGTGCTTCAGCCATGGGGCACTCAAAAGTACTAAGACAAGTTTCAGAATCTGGCTAGGATTGAAGCTAGTCCCGTGTTGGGTTCCCATGAAGCTAGTCCAAGCATGCTCCCTTAATAAGTGGCATTCGGTGTTTCTTTCACATGTTCTGGCCCCACATTCTAATGGGTCCAACCCAAGTCAAACTGTTAAATTTAAACTATTTTTTAAGAAGGCAAGGGAGAGGTGGCCAGCTATTCTCGTGTATTTCCAAAACATCATTCATTATCATCTCATCTAGGGAAGTGTGCAGAACAGGGCCTTTGGGTATGCATTTTGCAGATGAAGACACTGAGTGAATTGACTTGACTGAATTTCACAGGTAGTGAGATCTCTGACAAGTTAGTCTACTGACCGCTTTTATGGTTAAAAAACAATTTGGATTTTAGAGTTACGGAAAGAAGTATGAGGATGGAAAGGGGGAAGATGATTCAGCTAGCAGGTAGGTCCAGGAATGCTGAAATTTCATATTCTCAGGGATGGCAGAGACAGGAGACCAGTTCCATTCATTGATTCAACTAATTTGGATTTATCAAGTGTCTTCTCTGCATCAGACACTCTGTTAGGTGCTGTGGTTCAAACATATGATGGGTTTATATTTCCAGTAAATTATCTAGTGGGGGAGAGATGCTAAACATAAAAATAAATGGTGATTTCCACGTTCAAGCTTTTTGTGGGAAGGTCCTGGGGCATAAAAGACAATTTCTATAATTAAGGAGCTTGAAACATACAAATATACAAATATATTTATTTGCGCTAGCAAATGTCTTAATATTTCTAAAGCGAAGCTGTGGGAATGTATAACCATGGTACTATAAATAGAATGCTCTGCAAGCACTGAGGACAGACTTTTTTCTCCAGGAAGTTCTGCGGGAAGTTCTCAGAAGCAGCAACATTGCCAATTAACATGGAAGGAAGAACAGAATTTTGCTGCATCATTTAAAAATGATTCTAATAGTAGGAATTTCTTATACTCTGTCGGCTCAGTGTGGATGACATTTGTTATTTCTCAGCAGCTGAGTCAGTAATATCCCCATTACACACCGATTCTGCTAGCTCCTGGACTCGAGTATCAGTGCAGCATTTTAAAATGGCATTGTGAATTTTTTTTAAGATTTTATTTATTTGAGGGGCACGTGGGCGGCTCAGTCCATTAAGCGTCTGCCTTCAGCTCAGGTTGTGATCCCAGAGTTCTGGGATCGAGCCCAGTGTCAGGCTCCCTGTTCAGCGGGGAGCCTGCTCCTCCCTCCCCCTCCGTTGCTCATGTTTTTGAGCTCTTCCAGAGTGCATTGGGATTGGCTTTTTAGGTGTGTGTGTGTGTGTGTGTGTGTGTGGTGGAAAGAGTAGTTGTGCTTAGGAGCTAAAGGTATGTATATTAAAAACAGAGCTTTCCCCTTATTCATGACATTTATTGAATATTTACTATGTGCCAGGTACTATGCAAGCCACCTGCAAATACGAAGAGGAATAAAATAACCCTCCATTTCTAAGAACAAATAGCTCTTTTTATCTTTCTCTGTTTCTTTCTTACATACACACAGGTATATAAATACATACAATACACACATATATACAATATGTATATTTGATGTTTTTTTATATAGGAGTGTGGGATTATGTGTGTGTGTGTATATATATGTAGGTGCAGACATATACGTATATATATGGATGCATGTATGCATGTGTCCGTGTGCACGCGCACACACACACACACAATTTTTCCCCTCCTTGATCATCGTTCCTCTAAGCTGTGACTAGGCAATTTCCCCAATCACTTGACCCAAAGATAGCTCTCATGGTGTGGTGGTAAATTTGGTCTCTTGAATTAAAAAAAAAAGTCCTTTTTTCTAGTGCTTGCTGATTTTCATGGTGGAAATAATTTCTACCATAGTTAATTTCCAGCTTCCATCTTGATGTCACTGAACATAGAGCAAGGACAGGACAGGTGGCTCCTGCTTACCACTAGATGGCTCTGCCCAGAACCGAGACTTATAACCAAGAGGGAATCAAGATGTCACCTAAAATAATGATGTCACAACATAGGAAAGAAATTGGAGCCAAAATTATTACCCTAAGTGCCAGAGACATACGAAAATACATTTAAAAAGAACAACTAGAACTTTTTGACTTTCCTAGTTAAAATATCATTGCTTAATGATGATCTTAGGCTAACGTCCGAAATCTTTCCCAAGGCCTGCAAGTGTCCACATTATCCTTCTTCCTTATTGCACTCCCTTGGCTGCTTGTTGTTTTATTAAAATGGCATCTGCTCTTTTTGGCCACAAGCCTGCATAGGATCTGCTCCCTGCCCTCAGGATAGCCAACAACCCATACTCATTTTTGAGTCTCGGGTACAATGTCCCTCCTTAGGGTAGATTTCTGAGCCTCCCTCTCTCCATTAGCTCATGCGTCCTGTTACACGTTCTCTCTCACAGGAGACCCCAACTTTTCCTATTAGCACTTACGGCAATTCGAGTTAAGCAACTTGTTACAAGTCTGTCTGTCTCCCCTCTCAAATGTAAGCTGACAGGGACTGTGTCTGCTTGTTTACTGCCAAATCCCCAGAGCTCGGCACAGTGCTTAGTCTCTTAATCCGTTAATAATTGATTGGAATGGGGGAATGAGTGCAAAAGCAGGAATTTATGAGAGTCTCAAAATGACCAGTAGAGATTCTCAAACAGTTTTAACAATTCCCTTCCATTCCAACTTCTCACTTAAAAGAAAGAGCTTTGTTTGCATAGTTATTTTGCCATAGAGTGTTTAGGGGAAGGGAAGGCTCCAGATCTCAAACGATCATTTTGGCTGTTTGTTACGTTAGCAGGAAAAGCAAGTAAAACAAAGAACTAAACATATCCTTTAGGAGCAGAGCTGTGACTTGTACCTATTTTATTTTTAAATTATTTTGATTTTTCAAAGTCTCCTATCCACTAGTCCTACAGTGATCTGACCAGTGGTATCACCTTTCCTTCTGGATTCTGCTCACGCTTGTCTCATCCAATCAATCAACTCGCTAAAAAGAGGTCTGAGCTGCTTGAAAACTTTTTAGCAAACCTCCTCTTACTTCTCCACATCAAGGAAGAGGTGCATATCGCACTGCAGGGATGCTGTTGGAGGTTGTGCGGGTGTGGA
>NC_058406.1:169925037-169965248 GCF_002201575.2 Neomonachus schauinslandi
ACAGTAGGTTCTTTGAAAGTTCTAAAGGCTTTTAGGGAAACCCGAGTCTCAGGCCCTCCGCTCAAGGTCCTTTGGGCAGTTTTCATGGCTGAAGGTCAAAACAAGGAAATACAGAATTCTCCAGGCAGAACATCAAGTGGGTTTTGAGTTTCACCTGCACACTTGAGAACCATCTCCCTCAGCACATGTAGATTTCCACATACTTCAGTTCAACACCGTCAGAGGAACACTGAAGTATTTTTTCTATTAACCTCTTCCTCTTCTCCCCTTGTGATTTGACATTTCCTTCCTAGGTTGGTTCTCTCCTAGAGATTAGAATTGGGATTTTGGGGGCGCCTGGGTGGCTCAGTTGGTTAAGCGACTGCCTTCGGCTCAGGTCATGATCCGGGAGTCCCTGGATCGAGTCCCGCATCGGGCTCCCTGCTCAGCGGGGAGTCTGCTTCTCCCTCTGACCCTCCCCCTCTCATGCACTCGCTCTCTCTCATTCGCTCTCTCTCAAATAAATAAATAAAATTAAAAAAAAAAAAAGAATTGGGATTTTGAATTTTTAGCGCTGAGTATCCAGACGCTCTTTTGCCTTGTTTCAGCTTTGTTTCTGAGCTGTCCCCTGTGTCCCCAGCGACACAGGGTGCTTCTTTAGGCCACATGCCATCCTCTGTCCCTCACTGTATTTACAGCTTCTTCAGTCCACTTCCTAAGTCTATAATCTCACTCACGCTTGCATTACTACCTGAGAGGCGAGCCTTCATTTCCGGAGTTGGGAGTATGGTTTTGATTAGAAAGCTCTGTTTTTCTCCTGGTCATCACATACTGGCTTTCAGGACCCCTGTCCACTTTTCATTACTATCTTCCTCTGGCCACAGTTTTCCTTGTTAAAGCATAATGATCTCATCTTCTGTTTAATGACTTGACCTCATTTCTTCCCCTGAACCGTATTACATTATGGGTGACATTATTTACGTTTTCCTTTTTGCCCCCGTGACACGCTTCAGGCTGTCCATTTTCCCATGTGCTGGGTCAGAAAGCACAGGCCATGTGTTAGCACATCCTAAGGAGATTCCTTCTTTCAAAACGACCCCTCCTTGGGTCCTACAGAAGCCCTCAGACCTACATCTACTGAAGTCACAGAGACAATTGTGCCGAGGATGTCAACCATAGGAAAACCTTAGATTTGGAATCACATTCGTATTTTTAGCTTAGAAAAGAAAAATAAACAGTTGAGTCTTCTCTTCAGTAAGAGGAGGGAGGAAGGGACTGTGAGGGGATGGACTTAGGGCAATAGAGTGAAGAATCTGGAGGTAAGAGTCTTGCTTTTGTAATCCCATCTTGTGTCCTTGCTTGAGTGATTTCTTCAGTCCTGAAGCTCACATTTTGTTCTGTTTTTCATTTAAAAAAAAAATGGATCTAATAATACTTGTCCTGTTTGCCACAGAATTAATCAAAAAGTCTTGAGCACTTAAAAAGGTTTGGAATCAGCAAGACGATAAAGGTAGAGTGCAGTGTTTAAGAGCATGAAGCTTCTGAGTCACACTTGCTTGCTAAAGTTTAGGTCTTGACCTTGAACTAGTTATTCAACATCTATAAACCTTAATTTCTTTATCTAGAAAATGTAATAACAAAAGTTTTCACTTCACAGATTTTTTATGAGTGATAAATACAATAATTAAACTAAAGTCCTTAAAAGAGTGTTCCATAGAATGTGCTTAATAAAAACATTGGGTGTTATTACTATTAACAATGATATCTCTGCAACTTCTAAAGCAGTCTAAGAGAATGGAATTACATGGAATTATATTTGTTTATACATGTTTACTTACCTAATCTGATTTTGGATTCCTGAGAACAGATACCACGTCTTCACTTTCTTTCCTTAGCACCAACCACAGGGCCTGAGACATAGAAACTCAGTAAGGGATGTATGAACTTTAAAAGGAGACAGATGATGGGGCATCTGGGTGGCTCAGTCAGTTAAGCATCTGCCTTAGGCTCAGGTCATGATTCCAGAGTCCCAGGATAGAACCCTACAGCATTGCACCCCATCCACGACCCTGGGGGGTGGGGAGGGAAGTCTGCTTCTCCCTCTGCCCTTCCCCCTGCGCCCTTTCTCTCTCTCTCTCCAGTAAATAAATAAAATCTTAAAAAAAAAAAAAAAAAGAGATAGGTGACAACATCAGTGTCTCTGCACTTGAGCCTCTTCCAGCACAATTACTGGACAATTTCAAGTCCTCTCTTTCATTTGCCAGAATCCAAACATAACTCATCTCTTATGCTCTGTGTTGCGGGATGGATCTTCCCTTTCTACTATTAGGAGGTTCTGCTGGTTACTTTTCTCCCACTCCTTATTTTTTTCTATAAAGCCCATTAAAAATCGTAACAACAAAAGTAATACAAAGTCACTCTAAAGTCCCAATTCAAATGTAAAAAAAAAATTTAAAGTGAAAGTTACTCCATACTCATGTTGATATTCTGGCATGTACTTTTCCAAATTTTTCTTTGTGGAAACTTTTACATACATATCATATATAGTTTGTTGTTTTGTTTTAAAAATATTATACTATAAATATTAGTCTTGCCTTTTCTACTTGTATTGATGAATAATTTCATGAAAATACACAATTTGAAGAATATCACGTACCTCTGGGCATTTGGGTTACTTTCTTTTTAGTTTTACATTTCAAATAAATATTTATGTATTGCTATCTCTTGATTCAGCAAGCTTAAATATTGACTATTTTTATTCTACTAAAAAAAGACGAGGTTTTAATTCTCCTCCCTTCTTTCCTGCCATTTTACCAATATATGTATTTTGAAGTATTGATTAAATTTGTATTCCATATTTTTGTTACTATGACTGTATAAACATTTGTTTTTCATTGCTGAACCAAGCAGTTCTTAGGATAACATTTTTTTCCCTCTTGAACAGCTTCCCAAATTTCTTCTTCCGAATTTGTTATTGCATAATTTTCTTGTCGTGTGGACATTAGGCTAGATCTTCCAACAGCTAAAAGAGGCTCTATAGGGTGCCTGGGTGGCTCAGTCATTAAGCGTCTGCCTTCGGCTCAGGTCAGGATCCCAGGGTCCTGAGATCGAGCCCCACATGGGGCTCCCTGCTCCACAGGAAGCTTGTGTTCCCTCTGCTGCTTGTGTTCCCTCTCTCACTGTGTCTCTCTCTGTCAAATAAATAAATAAAAAATCTTTAAAAAAATAATAAAATAAGCTCTATAAAATGTCTCTCAATCAAAGTTCTTACAAAGTTCAAACCAGCTACATAGTCTACCAGTTCCATTTTTCCTAGAGGTATCTTCTGGAGTCCTCTTTTATCTGTTCCAATCCGGATTTGGTTTTGTCTCTGCCTGCCATACTGCTGTTGTTCTGGGAATTTCCCCCAGTATCCTAGGAAGTGCTTTCACTTTTAATCTGTTTTGTGTTGCCTGTTTCGAGGAGCTCATGTGTTTGTTTCTCGACTGACTTGCTTATTATGTTGAGACATTTTCTTTGAGTAGATTCTTGAGAAAGAGTGCAAGGATATCTCACTCTTTGAAATTATTTCTCTTAGTTGCTAGTTTGGATGGGTCTAGAATTCTAGGTGGAGATTTATTTTTAATCAGAATTCTGAAAGTATCAGTCCATTACCTTTCAGCTTCCATTATCATTCATTTGATGCTGTTCGTATACAAGATTCTTTGTATGTTAATTCCAGACCCTTTGTATGTGATCAGGCTTTATTTATTTCCTCTCTGGAAGCTTTTGGACTCTCTTTTTTAATCTTGTTTTTTTAAGTTCCCAATCAGTTGTCTTAGCCTGTGCCTTTTAAATTTTTATTTTGTTTTAAATTTTGTGGGCTCTTTCAATTTGGAGCATCATGGCCTTCAGTTATATTTTATTTCGTTACTTATTTGTTATTTTTTTCCACACCATATTCTAGACATTTTATTTTTTATGATGCTTATTAGCTGCACTTTAGTACTTCACAGATTAATCTTCTAACATACTCATTTTTTCTCTGTATTATCTAGCTCTACTTTTTTTGGTCCTATTTTCTGGTTATTTCTTGGTTATTTATGTCAATTTTCCTGCTGACTTTAAAAAAATGTTTATCATATATTTTTCTTCAGGAATTAATTTTTATTAGAGTCCCTCTTGTAGCATTTTTTGTTGTTGTTGTTTCATTGATGGAGTATCTTTTTCTGTTGTTGAGATATGACCTATCATGTAAAAATGTTCTGAGTTCTTTCTATTTCTTTTTGTTGTCCTTTATAGTTCATGGTAAAAACTTTCCTCCAAAATTTTGTAATCTTTGAGCTTTTAAAAAGCAAAAAGTTATTTTTGAAACTTTGGAAAGAAGAAACTCAGTGAGTAGGCAGAGTTTAGTTAGAAGGCAATCAAGTGGATGGTTAGCATTTTTCAAAGGACTTTTCCCAATTTTCAGAATTTATAGGCCTTTTCTGTGGGGCAGTTCAGGATCTCAAGAGAAGGACATGAGCCTCTTGTGAATAAGATAGAGGGAAAGGACCTAAGGTCCTTCCTTTCAGGCTCTGTCTCTTGATTTCATCCTCCATGAAATGATTTCCATCTGGAACATTAACTTTTATCCTTTTCTGAGCTTGTTTCCTCACGTCTCCAGAATACTTTCCCCTAGTATCCAAAAATAGAGCATTCCCATGAAACCTTTGGTAAACTGAAATAGTCAAAAGCAAAGAAGCAATTACCATTTTGTAAAAGGAAAAATCCACTTAGGAATCCCTTTGGTTAGCATAAACAGGTGCTGATGTAAGTCTTTTGTAAAAGCAAAGTGGTGTAAAGCAAACCTTTGGCTAGTGAGTGAACCTGTATATCTCTTCTCCTCTAGAGAGAGACAAGGGGTAGTCATTTATTTGCATAGGGTAGGGATGAAAATGACCCTTTCCTAGACTTCCAAACAATCTTCGTGCTCTGGTCCAGCCTCTTCACCACCACTTTCTTCTGCCTTAGTCTCTGAGATTTGAGTGGTTTCTGTGGGGGCAATCATCCCGTTTCTCATTGGTATCCTACTCCACTCTCACTTTATCTGCTCTGCTGAGTTATTTCCCATTCACCCTTTCAGATTCTGCTGAATCATACCTTGCAATTCAGTTATAGATACTTCAGTTTCATTAACAACTAAAGATGTCCTCTCTACTATTCTCTTTGTAAGCTTAGGGAAGAAGAGGGCAAGAACATTTTTGGTAACTTTAACTCTACTTTAACTGGTTGAGGTAAGGCAGGGTCATCAGTCTGAGCATTTTTTATTAGACCTTGATGGCTTTAATTACTTTATTTCATAACTGATGTTACAATTCTTTTTTTTTTCTTTTATAGTTTTTTTGTTGGTTGATTTCCTCACTACTTTCTCATGTCACCTTTGAGGGAAAATAAAATAAATAAACAAAGTTCATGAGTAATACAATATGACCATGAAGCAATAAAAAGTACTTGAAGTAACACTCATCTTTTTTTCATATTTCACAACATTGAAGTTTGCTAAGACTTTCTCTTACTACAAGATTTTCACTATTTCACACCATATTATTATAAAAAATTAATGGCATAAGATATTTTATAAAATAGGAAAATACACAATCATAACACTAAAAGTAATAGGTATAAACTTAAAAAATATAAAACTAGAGATAACAACCCCTCCCTCCCACACCTACAGACAATGATATTTCTATGATATATACTCCACTGTGGTCACATATATTAATTTTCATATGCATTCTGTTGGTGCTTCTGTTGTATGACCAATGATTCAGTGGATTTTACATTTTAGTTGTTATTAAGAAGAGGATTTCAGTGAAAAAAGACTGAATAAATAAGATACTCCACACCCCTACCTTCATTCTTGTCTCGTTCAATTTCATGTTAATACTAAGTTGTTCATACTTAGTTCACACTTACTCATCTTCTAAATAAGCTTTTTCTACTCAAAATGAATTCCCTATGCATCTGGAGGTAATCCTTGCGTATTAGGAGGCCTCTTCAGTAACCTTATCTACTTGAGACTATTTATTTCTGGCCTGACATTGGGTTCCAACCATGTGCAGCTACAATCACTCCCAGGTGACTTATAAAGGTGACTACCAAATGACACCTTAATTTCTAGCCTGGGATACTGGAACTATCTGATGGTTAGTTTAAGGCATTTCTCAGGCTGTTGATGACTTACTCATAAAGCTGTGCCACTATGGAGGTATAACCAATGCAAAAATCTCCTGGGTGAGCTATGATAGAAAGCATGCACTGGGATTTGGATGGAACCAACTTCGTTTCAGGCTCTGCCACTTTCTGGTTAATTGATCTTGGGAAAAATCATCTCTTTGAGGTGATTCTCATAATCATCAAGATCTAGAAATTTTTCAAATAAGTGTCCAGTGCTTAGGAGGTACTCAAAAATTATAGTGCTTGCTACTATTATTTTTAGGTATAGCAGAGAACTTCTGTAGGGATACCTATGTGAAGAATAGAAGTAATTCCAAGAGGACTTCTGACCTAAATATTCCTTCCAAGGACTTCCCTTAGTGCTGGAAATACCTAGGGAACACAATTTGTCATATATATCAGCAGCTGACAAATCAATATGTGACAGTGATGCTATGTGATGGTTCTATGAGAACTATAGAAAGCATCCTCAGATCCTTTTTGGATGAAGCTGAGATATAAATAACTTTAACAAAACTAGAGGCATGAGTTAGGGGGCACAATATTCCTGACGCACATAATCTATTTGGCTATTAATATATTTAATACATTATTGTAAGCAGTTAAATGTTTTCCAAAAGTTATTGATCTGGATAATTATCTAACAAGACACCTCTAAGTGCCATGAAAGAACCAGACATAGAGAAGCCTGATTTCTTAAGGGGAAGTGGGTAGAAAACATGAAACACAAAATAGGCATGTTGAGGTAGGCTCCTTGAACAAGATAAAGACATTATGTTTCTGGGTAGGGAAGGAGGATTCTAATAGAGTTGGGGGCATCTATCAGAATTTAGATGGGGCATTTTTTAATATTAGTTTAGTTTAAATTGTCATTGGCCAGTTCTCTAGCCAAGTCCACTTTCTCATGACTCATTCCACGTTAGTGTCATATGGATCACTTGGAAAAAAATCAACTCTATATTGGACATCATTTCCCCAGTATCTGGGATTACACTATAAAATTTCTCCCTTGAGCCATCTTCCCTATGTCACTTTGTTGAATACATTTTTTAGATCTCTCTGTAGTGAGGAGAGAATGTTTTAATAGATCTTTTTTTTTTTTTCCCATCTGGGTTGGCCCTAGAAATAAAGCCTATGCTCCTTGGAGTGATGATGAGCCTTAGGTGAGATTTGCTCATAGCCACGGCAGAGCTTCTTGGAGGAATCTCACTGTGTCATCCTTGCTTATGTCTTCTGCCAAAAAAGGACTTTCTTTAAGTTCTGGCTTTAATAGGTCTCACATCTTGGAATCTATCAAGTCCTGTTGATTATTGCTGCACTGCTCAAAGATGTTTTTCATTTGTCTCTAAACCTTGATTTCAGCCCAAGTGTTTGGATGACTCAGATGATAATTATTACCTTTGTGCAGTTTGGAAGGGGGAATGCTTGAATTTATATAGGCACATACTTAACCTAAGGCTTCCTTTAATTATTTTTTTCCCATACACTTCTGGTAAAATTTTTCAATACAGAGATTTGGGGAAAAAAGCAAAACAGAAAAACACAACTATGTCATCTCTGCATTGTTGTCAAAGTAAATTTTCTCCTATTGTTTGCACTGCTTCATATCATGTTCAAATTAAATGAATTTACAAGCTCACTTTAATAGCAGACTTATGCCTGCTTAGTATAATATTATAATATATTTATAATATAATGTTATATTATAGTATAATATATAATATAATATATATTATATAATAAAATATTATAATGTATTTATAATATAATTATAATAAAGAATGACATAATTAAACAAGAAAAGAAGAAAAGTGTTACAGGGAATCAAACCTGGGTAAGGCATTCGTTTTAGCACCTTGAAGTGATGAAATTGCTTTTGAAGAAAACAAGAAGTTTAGAAAGATGGCTCCTTAAAGGATAAGGCAGATTTTAGTGGTAGATGCAATAGGAAAGGACATTCTATAAGAAACTATCAACAAAGGAAGGCAAGGTAGGGAAATAATTCAATGCTTTCAGGGATATTGGCTAAAATATCCATTATAATTTTTAGACAATAGTAACAGCAGCAGTGAAAATTACTATTTAAGTGCTATCATTTACTGATTACCTATTATGCATAGTCTTTTATATATTTTAATCCCATGTTACTCTTATTACAACAGCATTTTAGATAAGTCAGATTATTTTTTAACTTGCAAATAAGAAAACTCAACCTCTCTGAAGTTAAGTAACTTGCTAAACTAAGTGGTAAAAATGAAATTCAACTGAACTGAAAATTTCTTGTGTTTTTGTAACATTATGAGTTTGGGGAACAAAATGTGATCTTGCTACTGGGGAATCATCAGAATGATGCATAATCTGGAACCCCTCACCTACCATATTGAAGGAGACAGGATAAAAAAAGAGAGAGAGAGAGTGAGAGAAAGAAGGAGGATTTTGAAAGGGTGGGGTTTATCACAAAGAAACAAGTTTGGTATACAGAGACCAAGAAAAATGGATCTCTTCCATTAAAGCCCACTAAGGAAACAGAAATTCAGATTCCGGAGGCACAGAGGGTCCCCAACAAAATCAACTTAAGGAGGTCCACACCAAGACACATAGTAATTAAAATGGCAAAAAGTAGTGATAAAGAGAGAATTTTAAAAGCAGCAGAAAATAAAACAGTTACATCCAAGGGAAACCCCACAAGGCTATCAGCTGATTTTTCAGCAGAAACTTTGCAGGCCAGAAGAAAGTAGCATGATGTATTCAAAGTACTGAAAGAAAAAAAAAATTGCAACCAAGAATATCCAGCAAGGATATCATTTAGAATAGAAGGAGAGATAAAGAGTTTCCCAAATGAACAAAAGTTAAAGGAATTCATCATCACAAAACCAGCCTTATAAGAAATGTTAAAGGGGATTCTTTGAGTGGAAAGGAAAGACCATAAGCAGGAGTAAGAAAAGTAGGAAGCAGTAAAATTAAGTAGATCTATAAAATTCAGTCAAGGGATTCACAAAATAAAAGGATGTAAAGTCTGACACCATATACCTAAAACATGGCAGGGAGAGGAGTAAAAATTTAGTGCTTTCAGAATGGTTTCAAACTTAATATAGACTGTTATATGCATAATATGTTATATGTAAACCTATTGGTAACCACAAATCAAAAGCTGGTAATAGATATGCAAAAAATAAGGAGAAAGGAATCCAAGTACATTACTAAAGAAAGCCAGCAAATCGTGAGAGAAGAGAGCAAGAGAAGAAAGGAATGGAGAAGAACTACTAAAACAATCATAAAACAAGTAACAAGATGGCAATAAATACACACTTACCAATAGTTACTTTGAATGTAAATGGATAAACACTCCATTCAAAATACATAGAGTGACTGAATGGATAAATAAACAAGACCCATCTATACGGTGCCTACAAGAGACTCATTTCAAACATAGACACATGTAGATTGAAAGTGAGGGGATGGAAAAGCATTTATCATGCAAATGGAAGTGAAAAGAAAGCCAGCATAGCAATACTTATATCAGACAAAATAGACTTTAAAACAAAGACTGTAACAAGAGACAAAGAAGGACACTGCATAATCATAAAGGGAACAATCTAAGAAAAAGGAATTACAATTGTAAATATTTATGTTCCCAATATGGAAGCACCCAAATGCATAAAGCAGGTATTAACAAGCATAAAGGAAGTAATAGATTGTAATACAATAACAGTAGGGGACTTTAACACCCTACTTACATCAATGGACAGATCATCCAAACAGAAAATCAATAAGGAAACAGTGGCTTTGAATGACACATTGGACCAGATGGATCTAACAGATATATTCAGAACATCTCATCCTAAAACAGTGGAACACATGTATTTTCAAGTGGACATGGAACATCCTCCAGAATGGTTCACATGTTAGGCTACAAAACAAGTCTCAACAAATTCAAGAAGACTGAAGTCATAGCATGCATCTTTTCCAACCATGCTATGAAACTAGAAATCAACCATAAGAAAAAATCTGGAAAGAATACAAACACATGGAGGTTAAATAACATACTATTAAACAATGAATGGGTCACCCAAAAAATCAGAGGAAATAAAAAAAGACATAGAGACAAATGAAAATGAAAACACTATGGTCCAAAATCTTTGGGATGCAGTAAAAGCTGTTCTAAGAGGGATGTTTATAGCAATATAGGAGTACCTCAAATAGCAAGAAAAACCTCAGATATAACAACATAACCACACCTAAAGGAGCTAGAAAAAGAAGAACAAAGAAAGTCCAACAGTAGAAAGAAGGAAATAATAAAAATTAGAGGAGAAATAAATGAAATAGAAACTAAAAAATTATAGAACTGATTGATGAAACCAGGAGCTGGTTCTTTGAAAAGATCTACAAAATTGACAAACCTTTAGCCAGATTTATAAAAAAAAGAAAAAAAAGGACTCAAATAAACAAAATCAGAAATGAAAGAAAAGAAATAACAACCAGTACCACCCAACACCACAGGAATATGAAGGTTACAAGAAAATATGAAAAATTTTATGCCAACAAAATGGACAACTTGGAAGAAATGGAAAAAAATCCTACAAACACATAACTTCCCAAAACTGAATCAGGAAGAAATAGAAAATTTGAACAAACAAATTACCAGCAATAAAATAGAATCAGTAATAAAAAAACTCCCAACAAACAATAGTCTAGGGCCAGACAGCTTCACAGCTGAATTCTACCAAACATGTAAAGAAGAATTAATAGTCATTCTTCTCAAACTATTCCAAAAAATAGAAGAGGAAGGAAAGCTTCCAAATTCATCCCACGAGGCCAGCATTACCCTGATACCAAAACCAGATAAAGACACTACAAAAAAAGAGAACCATAAATCCAATATCTTTGATGACTATAGATGCAAAAATCCTCAACAAAATATTAGCAATTGAATCCAACAATACATTTTAAAAAATCATTCACCATGATCAAGTGGGATTTATTCCTCACATAGCCAAAGACCCCAAATAGTCAAAGGATTTTTACTGCCTCAAAAGTAAAGATCAATCTCCCTTACATGTCACCAACGACTTGACTTTCATGACTACATGATATGGTCTCATTTTAGTACAATATGCTTATTACTCTTATTGAAAAAACAAAAATGCTATTTCTCTTCCTAGAATCTGTAACGCTGTACTTCATTCCTCCCCCAGACATTGCATTTTCTGCCAGGTAAACTCCTATTCATTCTTTCAAACTAATTTCAGATTTCCTTTTTGAAATTGTCTCAAATAGCTTCTGGCATTTATTTCTTCCATCTATTAGGCAGAGTTATGTATCTGTATTTTAACACTATTTATATTCTACTAAAATCAGGTGTTTTCTTCTTCCTCCCCTACTAGAGTATATGCTTCTTAAGGGCAGAAATAGCTGTCTTTTGATTCTTTAGCCCCTGAGTGAATGACAGTCAGTAATTTTTAAAGTTTATGTTAAATAAAGATTAAGTTTATAAGCCAATCAAAATGATGTTTCATCTGTTCACTGATAAAGTTGCTTCTTAAAGATTAAGGTAAAATCAAGTCCTTTTCTATTTTCATTTATGGACAATCAATATAAAATAATGTTTTGCTTTAAGCACATAAAATATTTTGCAATATGAATCACCAAAGTCTTAAAAATTTATCATTGCATTCCTATACACTCATTATGAAGCAGCAGAAAGAGAAATTAAGAAAATAATTCCATTTACAATTGCACCAAAAATAATAAAATACCTAGGAATCTTTAAAGTAACCAAGGAGGTGAAAGACCTATACTCTGAAAACTATAAAACATTGATGAAAGAAATTGAGATGAAGATACACATATCCACCCTAAATTCAGAGTACCAAAGATCACTACTGTTTTCCTATTGGAACCCATTAAGGCTATATCGTAGAGAGCATAAATCAAGCTTTGGTTGGAGGGAGGGAGGGGCTGGCAGGATAGCTCCTAGGCTAAAAACAACCCTTTTTTTTTTTTTTTTTAAAGATTTTATTTATTTGACAGAGAGAGACACAGCGAGAGAGGGAACACAAGCAGGGGGAGTGGGAGAGGGAGAAGCAAGCTCCCCGCCAAGCAGGGAGCCAGATGCGGGGCTCAATCCCAGAACCCTGGGATCATGACCTGAGCTGAAGGCAGACGCTTAACGGCTGAGCCACCCAGGCACCCTAAAAACAACCCTTTTGTATACATCCCTTTAGTTTTTCCCTAAAGATGGGTGGAAAGTCACAGACTGGATATCAGGAAAAAAGGAAGCAACTCCACAGATTAGGAAGTTGACTGTCCCCGAGGCTGCCCCTCTGAAATATTTTAACTTTTCTCTCTATCCTTCTTTTTCGGATCATTGGCAAGTCACACTTCTCCTATGGTATCAAATAATTTGCTCTTCCACATTTAAAGCTTGGTGTATCTTGAATCTCTATATTAGAGCAAGCAAAAATAAATATATTTATGTGTATGTCTTTATAGACACATAAATTGATCATGAAGAATATTCCAACAGACATTTGAAAATAAGTTTCTCTGGAAGATATAATTATGGAAGATCTTGATGGGTTGGCTTTTATTTTATGCTTTATTTTTGGTATTGTTTGAAATTTTTTTTAAATAAGAATGTTCTGCTTTTGTAATTTAACCAGAGTATGGATTTAAGCTAATTTTAACTTCCAAATGTCACAAAAGATTATTTGGCTGAGTATCATGTATAGAAAATGGGAGGAAACCTTCCCATAAACTGGTCTGAGCTTATCCTGAGTGTTTTATTTTTACTTAATCCTGGGTACCATATTTTAGAGGTGAGGTGAACATTGAAAAATAGAGTTTATATCAATGGTTGACGATAGGAACCAAGGCTGCCACATAGGGATTGTGTTGATTGAGAAAGGACATGCTAAAATCTGATGAGGGCAGTCTCCCACAGCGTTTTGTAGCTATGGAAGCAAGCAGGCAAACTGTCCCATCTCATAAGAGACTTCTAAAATTTGCTGGTGTTTAAATGATGGAAATTAATTTAAATTATTTAAAAATCAGTGTCTAGGCTTAATACTTATGGCATGGGCCACCTGAACGTAATCTCTGATCAAAGAGGAAAGTGGTCATGATAACAAGGCACTAGAAACTAGTTAAGTAGAATAGCTAAAGTCACCAGAGAGTTTTTCTCCTAAAGAA
Organism: Neomonachus schauinslandi; assembly: GCF_002201575.2. Classification (NCBI taxonomy): domain Eukaryota; kingdom Metazoa; phylum Chordata; class Mammalia; order Carnivora; family Phocidae; genus Neomonachus; species Neomonachus schauinslandi. Next base: position 169,938,409 of record NC_058406.1, read on the forward strand.
TTCAGAAGAAAAACTTTTAAATGATTAAAGAGGTACAGAAAGGACATGACTCTCTTGTCAACTTTATTTTCAGAAGCTTGAGGACAACATTAAGGATAAGGAAGTTGGGATCCCTGCAATGTGTGGGATGATTCATTATCTCTAAAATCTTCCCAAAGATTGTGTGAGTCTTCATCTGAGCCATAAAGGAAGGATACAGTATTGCTATACTTGCTTTGTCTTTCAGGAAGTCAATGCAAATTGAGACCATGGACCATCAAAGGACAGTGTGTGATTTTTTTTTTAATGGCCTTTTTTTTAAAGTCTATGGGATTTCTAGGCTCCCCACTAGAAAGCCTGAATACATATATCTCTTTTTAACAGGCAAATAAGAATGTAAAAAATAAGTTTTCTCTGAATCTCTTTACATTTCTCATTTTAATAAAAATTTTAAATGTGTGGTTATGTTCAGATATGATTTAAAGCTTTGAATACCTGATGATGCTAGTTGTGTGGTTGGTTTTTGTGTTTTGGTTTTTTTTTTTCCCATTTTTACACCATGTCAAGAAATGTATTTCTTTGTGCAAAGGGTTTACCTTTAAATTAAAACAACATACTGGAAGCCAGGAGACTTTGGTTAGGATTTAATATTAAGTGCTTATAATACACCAGGTGCCACATGCTATACTGGGGTAGGACCATTTCATCTTGCAACACCTGTATGATGAAAATACTTATTCCCTATTGTTCCTGTGGAAACTGAAGCACAGAGAAGTTAGGCAACTTGTTCAAGGTCAGAAAGCTGGTAAATGGTGTGATTTGGGATTTGAACCCAAGCAATCTTGCTCTAGTCTGCATCCTTGACCATTATGCTATGGTGCCTATCGAGTCTTAGACTCATTTTGATTTGGGGTAGAAGATGACCACTGAAGTCTAGTAAATTTCTTCCTCATCTTAATATTTTAAGTAATTTCAGATAAAAGCCCAAAACTTAACACCTAGCTGATTGCTCAGGAAATGCTTACTAAGTAATGAATTAACAAATTAATATGCAAATGGTTGGTGAGCCCCATAATTTGCACACTTATACACACACATACATATTTGCATTCTTCATTTTCCTTAAAATAGTGTTGACCATAAAGTTGATGCAGTGTTAAAACAACAAACAGGGCATTGTAGAGTACAAGTTCTCCTGACACTTCACTAATACTTTTCTCATTGAATCATCAAGGATTACTGGCTAGATGGTATAGTGAATATTAGTTGATTGATATTCCTTTCCCTGGTGTACCTTTTCTCCTCTCCCCTACTCAACAAGTTCTACTTTCTGTTTTCTATAGGAAGATCAGGAGGTCCTAATAGGTCCAAGAGGGAAACTGGGACTTCATTTCCAGGTCCAAGAGTGAGGTATACGACCCACACTGAGGAAGTCATGTATCTGACCATACTGATTGCTTTGGAGTTTGGGGAGAAGAGGAGGCACATATTCTAGTGAGAATAAATTTCTAGACATCTGTTAGAATGTTAGGCCAAAGGCTGCTCACTGGATAGATAATGTAGTATGTGTAAGAAGGAACCAAAGCTGCTACAACTCTCTTTTGCTACTGTTCTAGAAGTCAAACCAGGGATGAAGTCAATATATGGATTTGGGAGAAATAAGAGAAGCTTGGAGCCAGAGTCCTAATGACAACGTGAACATCTGAATCAACCTACATCTTATGTCTAATCTATGTTGGATATTTAATTGCATGAAGCAAGAAATTCTCTGTTTAAAAATTTTGTTTTAGTTCTTATTATAAAATATACCAAACATTCAGAGAATAATTTCACTACTGCTTATAGCCCAGACCTAACTTTAACACTTTGCCCTATTTGCCTCAGAACTTTTAAGGAAATAATAAAAATAATAGTCAAGTTCAGACACAGTGGAAGCCATGTGTATATACCTTCCCAATCTAATTTCCTTTACTTATCAAATCTTAAGATTTTGCTATATTTTCTTTAGAACTTTCAAAACAATAAAAACAATTACAGAATCAGTTGAAGGTTTTTCTCTTCCCCTCCCCATCCTACTCCCTTATTCTGTTAGGGATAACTGATATGGCTGACATATATATTTTTCCCATCCTTTGTAAAATTTTAATAATTTTGTTACATATGCCTCCATTGTAGTAATAATATAGTATCCTTTATGAGTTTTCAACTGCATAAATGACATCTACTGTTCACAATATCCTACAACTTGTTTTTTTAAGTCACTATTATGTCTATTATCATTTTTAAGAGTTTATCCAGTGTTCTTACTTTTTTATCCTTAGCTGCATTGTGTTAGATTGATAAAACTCTCTGTATTCCCTTTTTCTTTGCCATTTTGAAAGCTATATTTCTATTCTTTCTGTGGTAATCCTCAAATGTTTAACACACACACTTAACTATGTTATTTTCTAATGGGGTCTAACATTAGTAAGTATTCTGACTTACTCTTGAACAAAGCAAAGATCTTAGCATGCATTAAGCATAAAATAAACTCTCCTTCTTCCTTGATATTGCTTTCAAAATTTGACTTCTACTTAAAAAAAAAGAATGAAACAATATTATTTTCTCAGAGTTGTTTCAAAAAAGTAAGAAAATTGTATGATCAGGTTGGCTTTATAGAAATAGACCTCATATGATTCTCTTTCCTGCCCTTTTCTCTTCACCTAGTATAGCTAGTATAATCTCAGCTCTTTAGCCTGTATGACGTCTTCCCTCCTCCAAGAATCCTTTACTGGCTATCTGAGTCCAGTGATGAGCACATATCTGAAATTTTTCAACACTTAGTGACTTTGACTTTCATTTGACTGTCAATTTTCTTTTTTTTTTTTTAAAGATTTTATTTATTTATTTGACAGAGAGAGACACACCAAGAGAGGGAACACAAGCGGGGGGGGGGGGAGAGGAGAGGGAGAAGCAGGCTTCCCCATGGAGCAGGGAGCCCAATGTGGGGCTCGATCCCAGGACCCTGGGATCATGACCTGGTCCGAAGGCAGACGCTCAGTGACTGAGCCACCCAGGCGCCCCATGACTGTCAATTTTAAATAACATTCTAGTATCTTACTATCTTGACTTTTAATTTAATTCTCCATTGTTATATTGATAGTTTTCAATTTTTCCTTAAGTATCTATTGTGTTTTTTGAGGAAAAGCTGCATAATCTCATAATTCTTTGTAACCCCCACAGCAGGTGCTCAATAAATGCTTCTTGATTATCTATCAGTAAGTGAAACATTCCCAAAGGGGTTGAAACCCAAGATTTAGTACGTGGTCATTAAGGAGCCATGGTGTTAACTGATGAATTGTGGAGAGACTTCATGCTGTGTAACATGAAGAAAAATATCTTCAACTAAGACAGCAGTTTACCCAACACCCATACTATGCTAATCAAGCTGTTCTCAATTCCCTTTCTGTGAGCTCCTGAACATATGGAGATAGTTAAACTGCTAGCACAGGGCAAAAAGAGCCACTGAGCCACTGAGCTCTGCAATAGCCCAAAATCGCACAACTCTCAACGCAGCAACTGACAATGACCCAACTTATCAGGCATGTTTGTATGAGGAACAGCTTACCAGTAATTTTTTCTTCTTGTGGTTGTCATGGTATCAATGTGTGTGTGTGTGTGCAGAGGTGTTGGGGAATATAGAAGCAACATAGCGCAGCAGGGGGCACTGTAATGTAAAAGTCAGAAAAAGACATACGGGGATTTGAAATCCTGGTTGTATTATTTACTTGGTTTTGTGACCTGGGAAAAATTACTAAAATTGTTTGAACATCAACTGCCTTGTCTGGAAAATGGGTATAAAAATGTTCAGCTCCTAGGATTATTTTTAAAGAGCAGAAAAGGTATATTGCATAGAAACTGTGTTGGCTAGTACACTGGATAGCATATGATAACTAATATTTGAATTTTTATTAATTGTATTGGATGGGGAAAATAAAACAGCCAAGAAAATACAGACAGTAGGGGAGTGGTATTTACTAATAAAAAATTACATGGGAGAATTGCTTTTCCTGTAGGTGAAGAACTCCCTCAGCCAAGCTTAGGTCTGGTTAGCTAAGAAACATTATGAATGCCTTTTTGGAATTGCTTTTTTCTTAAAATTTTATTTTATTATGTTATGTTAATCACCATACAATACATCATTAGTTTTTGATGTAGTGTTCCATGATTCATTGTTTGCGTATAACACCCAGTGCTCCATTCAATACGTGCCCTCTTTAATACCCATCACCGGGCTAACCCATCCCTCCACCCCCCTCCCCTCTAGAACCCTCAGTTTGTTTCTCAGAGTCCATAGTCTCTCATGGTTCATCTCCCCCTCCGATTTCCCCCCCTTCATTTTTCCCTTCCTACTATCTTCTTCTTCTTCTTCTTTTTTTTCTTTTAACAAAGCATTGCTACAATTCTTTATTTTGCTAACTATAAGGGAAACCTACCATGGATGAAAGCAAAGAATATTCCTCTATTTCTGCCTTCTTGGACTTGGGAATCTCTGAAGCTTTTCCATTCACTCACTCACTCACTCACCCATGTATTCAATAAACATTTGGCCCCTTCTATGAACACATGGATGTGAAAGGCATTGCAGTTTGAGATACCTACAGTTCTTTTGGTCTAAATGAATTTAAAGGTTAGCCTGAGGTTCAGTACATAGTAGGAACTTATCACATAATTGTTGAATGAATAGATGATTTTGTAAGAACAGATGTCTGCTGGCTAAGACAAGTAAATAAATGGATGTTGTCTCACAAGTCTGTGTGAGTATGCTGGAGATTTACATGGATATCTAGCATGGTGCTATTAGAAGATGTATAACTGTAATTTGCATTGATTTACCTCTTTTCAATTCATGTCTTATATACATTCTTTTTTCCCTTGGATCTGTCACCTCACTTGCTAGTTTATAGTGGATATAAGTCTTAGAAACAGAAAACATTTACAAGACAGGTTATGAAGAAATCCCAACGTGAATGGTGGGTACATGGTGAATGAGAAGAGGACACTTGGGTTTGGGGCTCAGTTTCTTCACTGAGTTACTGTGTGACTTTCACTGAGTCCCTTCTCTTCTGTGGGCTTTATGTCTACGATCTGAATGAGGAAATGAGGTTAGACCAACTCTAACCTCAAGGCTTTTACCAGCTCTAAAATGTTCAGTGACATTGAAATTCAAAGAATAGAAATATTGGAAAAGGCAGCCTCATGTTGAGCAAAAAGCCAGGCAGGCATGGTTCAGAGTCTAGCTGTTGTGATGGCTGTGTGACTCAGGGCCAGTTGCTCAGAGAAACCTTAGAGTAACACTGTGGTGTAGTGGAGGGGAGTCTGGGCTTAGGTGGAGTTCAGACCCCAGTTTGGCCATTGTGTAACCCTGTGAATTGGGACAATTTATTTAGCATCCTTTCACTTCCTTTACCTCAAATTTAAAGATGCACTTAAGCCACAGGCTTTTAAAAATGAATATTTGGAAAGCAGAGCAATATTTGAATATATATATTTAACCAATATAAATATATATATTTAAGAGCTAGCAGTTATACTGTAAAAGTATATAACTGTGTATGCGGACATGGTTATGTATATAATGTATATATGGTTAGGATAATAATGCCCATGCTGTCAGTTTATTGTTATTTGTAGGGTTGTTTCGAAGAATGTATAGACACTTGTTCATAATCATGGCATCCATTTAAATGAGAGGTAAGCGTATGTTAAATAAGAGCCTGGCAACTTTATGTGTCACTGTTGTTTTTAGGGATTGGTGTAATTATAGAAGGTTTTACAGAAAGGTGATCAGAGCTGGATTGTGGAGGACTGTTACGATTCATAATACCATTCTCACTAGATATTTGGCATATTCTTTTTTGAAAGCAAACTATATGTGGTAGACGCTGTTCTAGGAATGGAATGAATAGGAGAGACTAAGTATCCACCCTTTGTTTAGAATATATTCCAGAAAAAGACCTTGTCAATATAAAAATAAATAGTTTTGGTAGCAAAAATTTCTATAAGGTAAGTGAAGCAACACTAGAGACTCATGGCTGATGGGAGAGGGGACCAAATGAGATTTAGAAAACTGTTAGTAAAATATGTAGGAACTGAAGATTCTTTTGAGTATTGTCTAGAGGGAAGCTGTTCTTAACACAGAAGTATAAAGTTGAATAATACATTTTCCTTTGACTTATATTATTTTATAACCATTTTCCTTTGCTATTTAGCCTGAATCTTAAATGCCTGTGGTCTCCTCATCCACAAGTTGTTTGTCTGTTTCACATTCTCTGACAAGTGGGTTATCCAAAATGTAGTGAATCCACATTGGATTGGGTCTACACTCTGTCAGACAAGGGGGGCATATGGCAATTTTTATTTGAATCGATAGTTTATTTTAGGTTTATATAGGCAGAGCCATGGATGCTTGAAACACTTTTCGTTTAAAACTAAACATTTTAGTTTTAAACTAAAATTTGGAATTTGGAATTTGGAAGTTTCAGGTACGGTGCTTAGTTCAGGACTTTGGGTGGGTGTGGTTGTAATACATCCATCTTTCCTTCTCTCTGTCTTTGACCATATGAGCATTAACACAAGAAAGTCTTGTGAATCTTGGGAGGGGAAATTAAACAGTTGGAAAATGAGGCCAGGAGGTGAGCTTTGATGCTGTGCCTATCCCACCTTGCTCCTCAAGCAACTTCAGATGGGGTGCACATGAACACTGTGAAGACACACCATCAAAGTGTAGGTGATGTGCAAGAAACCAAGGTACACTCAAACCAAAAGAGCTACAGAACATCCGGCACCAGTTTTGCACTTTCTTTCAATCCTTTAAGATTGGGGGTATGGGAAGAGGAACAGGGAGCTATTTGGAAGTCCTTCTCATGATGCGGATATCGAGACAGGAAGAACAGCTGCTGCTTTTTATGGAGGAATGAATGAGAACTCCTTTTCCTGAGAATTTCTCTGTGCTAGACATCACACACTCTGACAAGCTGTATCTCAAAGTATAACTGAACAATGGTACTACTTAAATCCAAACAACGGTTTTCCATGTACAAAGATCAGAAGTTGTTCGTCACTGTAATCGTAACAAATCTCTTTTTTAGATATATAGGGTTTTAAAAAAGCATGAGTTCTGAGTCAGGATTGGTGGATTCCAATCCTAACTTCACTACTTTTTTGATAGGTGATTTTGATGAATGTCTTTCTCTCTGTGCCACATTATTTCCATTTGTGAAATTAGAATGAAGATAGTATTGACTAACCTGTAAGGATTAAGTAAGTACTATAGTAAGTGTAAAGCACTGAAACTGGGCCAGTGACTGGCACATAGCAAGTAGGCGGTAAATGCCAGCTAGTATTATTACTCTAATATTACAGCCCAGGAGAAGGTAGCTTTGGAAAATTAAGTGTCTTACCCATGAACATGCAGATAACAGGGGCAGTATTTGACATTTGACCCTGATTCATTCTCTTATTTTTTGAATCCACATTGCATGTAATGCCCTGTGATTAACATGGAGGAGAAAGATGAAAGACGTAGTGCTTGCTCTTATGACAATTTCCTGGTCTCTTCTTCCTTGGAGTAGTAGGAAACCCATGTCATAAGAAGCTATGGCAAAGAAGAGTGTTGGCCTATATCTTAGCACTTATTAGCCTTTACCCAAGAAATTCAGAAAGTATTTGCTGAATACATTCAAAAGTATTTCAAGATTTTTCACCAGATCTTCAAAAAGGTTACACAGAGTGATGAATAAAATAGCATTAGGTGATAGGCTTTGATTTTGTGAACTAGCAAATTCCAAAATATCTCGCCATAATGGGATAAATAAAGAATAATAATAGTATCCTGGTTATTTTTGCAAACAGGAGGTCCCTTGACTAGATGAAAAGAAGATATATGGCAATTAGAGGGGCTAGTTTGGAATGGAGGAGTAGGTACAGGAACAAAGAAAAGGAGGCAAACAGAAATTTTCTCTTTATGTAGGTCTGACTGTATCACTCTCTCTCCAACACAATTCCGGGGCTTCCCTTGCCCAAAGAATAAAATCCAAGATGCTTAAAAGGCACTGAAAGCCTTCCCAGGAACTGAGCTTGCCCATCTCATTTCCCATCTGTCTCCCACTCCTTCATCTCTACACTTGAGCAATGCTCAACTACTCAGCCCCACATTCTGATACTACTCGAGTCATCTCTCATACTTTTCCACTGCTTGATATTCCTTTGACATCAGTTCTTCTCCAGGCCGAGTTCTCCTCATTCTTTAAATCTTAACTCAGGCTCATCCCTTCCAGGAAGACTTTGGCGACGGGGTTAAAAGCCCATTCTCACCCACAGAGCATCTTTATCACGGCTTCTACTTCATCATCCAAACGTCCTCTGTTTGTGTTTTCCCACGCCACCTTCTCATTTGGGTTTCTAAAGACTCTTTCCTGGCAATTTGTCCTGACTTACCCTTTTCTCATAACGATCAGAGACTTCAGCTCTCTTGTTGTAAACACAGCAGATCTCTGTGGCAGTGAGCAGAGCCAGGTCCTACATAAATTCACATAATAATAGCGTCCCCCCCCCCCTTATTGCCCCAACTCTACCTGAACACAAGCGTTTATCTTGAAGATGAGATTTAGCGCAAGGTAGGCTTTCTTTTTTTAATCATTCAGAATTATGGTTTTTTGTCTTTATCATTAGCAGGAAATCTCCAAAATTCCTGAAATATAAGGGCATCATATACTAAACAAAGCAAGTATCCCACTGTCCTGGGTTTGGCTCAATTTGTCTACATGCAAACTTTCCAGGTACTCACCATTAAGTTTTTTTTTCCATAGACAATTCTCCTGTGGGTTAGAAACACACTGATTGCCAATTAATATCCTTAGACTTGGAACAAGAGGTCAACTTTGGGACTCACAGACTTAATTGAGTTTTACCTTTGTAAACGGATGGAGCTGCAAGAGCTTAGAATTTTCTGCTTCCAGCCAAATGCAAATTCTCTGTGCGCAACAATGACATCACCTCCTTCTCCCTCCTTCTCTTCCTTTCTCCTCCTCCTCCACATCCTTCTTCAGACCTTCTCCTCTTCCTTCCCTTCTTCCCCTTCTCTCCCTCCTCCTCCCCTTCTCTTCCTCCTTCTTTTTACATCTCATATTACCTCCTTGGGTGCTCAATGTTTTGGAGAGAAAGGATTTTGCTACTCCTTTATCCTCAGGTCAGCATTCATATACAAGTACTCAAATAACATTCCCATTTGTATGGATTTATTTCACGTGAGAAAGAGGTTTACCTGTCTAACTTCTATTCATTGTTAAAAATTCAACTCAGATTTCAGCCACACCAGAGAGTCATTTCTGAAGCCACACTTCAGTGAAGTACCCTCTTCCCTGTTCTTTACAGGGAGGCATGCAGTGTGGTGAGGAAAAACAGCATTCAAATCCCACCTCTATGAGTTCGAATCATGGATTTTCCCCTTTGGTCAAGATACTTAACTTCTCTGGCCTCAGGTTGCTCATCTAAAAAGTAACCAATGAATGACGACAACGATAGTATAATAGTTCCCTCCGAGGAGATATATATATTCAAGATGCTTAACAGATATAAATATATTCTTTTATTATATATACCATATTGATGTTTATATAGTCAGTTATATATTTGTACCACTTTCTTAAGTTAGAGCTTCTAGAGCAGTGCTGGCCAAATGAAATATAATGTGAACCAAAATTAGGGTCCTGTATAAAACATTAATTTTTCTAGTCTCCAGTAAATTTAAAAAAGTAAAAGAAATAGGTCAATTAATTTAATAAGACAATTTAATAACACAGGAGACCCAACATATTATTTCAAAAAGTAATCAAGATAAACAATATGAACAATTACTGTTTAAAGCATTTTTTGTTCTAGGGGCGCCTGGGTGGCTCAGTCGGTTAAGCGGCTGCCTTTGGCTCAGGTCATGATCCCAGGGTCCTGGGATCGAGCCCTGCGTCGGGTTCCCTGCTCAGCGGAGAGCTTGCTTCTCCCTCTGTCTGCCGCTCTTCCTACTTGTGCTCTCTCTCTATCTCTGTTAAATAAATAAATAATAATAAAAAAATCTTTAAAGTATTTTTTGTTCTAGAAATCCAGTGTCCATTATATTTTCAGCACATTTCAATATGAATGTGCCACATTTCAAATGCTCAGTCATCATTCGTACCTAGTGGCTACTGTATTACATACACAGTATCTACCATGTGTACACGTGTATGTATACACAGGTCTAGAGGACAGGGAATATCCCACTCCAGTCCTTTGTACTGCTGGTGCAGAAAAAGAGGTCCTCTGGTAAAGGAGTACTTAAATACATATTTTTAATAATATATTCAAATAATAAAACATAAGAAAAGAAAAAAATTTCATAAATATTAAGGATATGAACATATTTAAATAAGGAAATGTACTACTTTGTGATTGACATATTGATGTATGATCTCCATTGACAGAAATAAGCATTCTGGTGCAGATATAATATTTTCCAGTAGAGGGCAGAGATCTAACCTGTAACTAGACAGTGACTGCTGAATGGTACAAGATAGCTTTTTTCAGTTTGGGAGGACCATTCATACCTAAACTTTAGAAAGGGAAAACCAGTGTGGTTTCTCAGAAGCAAATGATGTCATCGCACTGATGGCCCAAACAACTTAGTCAATGAGTATACAGGGGAGGGATAGAGCAGTATTTCTTTCTCTTTCTGGTTTAAACTGTCTTGATAAATGTCTAATTATTTAATAGATGAACTACTTTAAGTAGAGTTCATAAGCCCCAGTAGGATAGCAGTTCACACGGGAAGTTGATAAGTCAGCCCACATCCTGTTTTTAGAGATCATTTTTTAAATAGATAATTTCATTTGTTGTTCCTAAATTCCATAAATATTTTGACATAAATCTTCTTGTCAGTGCCTCTGTATTGGCAAAGAATTTCTCAATCTCCATAGCTTCCTCCTATTTCTTCCCTCTTTTTATTGTTCTTTGGCATTCCTTGTAAAAGCACACAGAGGAAAATGAAAGATATATGGGATTCATATTTTAAAGTTCCAAGACTTTTCTTGAACAAGCATGCCAGAACTTATGCATTCACATGACTGTTGGTTTCCAGTGCAGTCCTTTTAGAAAGCATTTTACTTGTTCTCATAATATTGTTCTAATAAAGATATTTCTGTGACTTCTAATGGCACTGATTTCAGTCAGATTTTAAGCAACTCCAAAATACCGGTAATTTCATTAATACACTTTGTTTTCTTTTTGAAACACTGCATTATTTTAACAACACACATTCATTCACAACACTAAAGTGTGGATAACTTTTGCCTATTTTCAAAATAATATCCACCTATAAATAAAATGATTTTTCAAAGGTATGAAGGTAGTTCCTAAAAGATGTTGAGTAATAGTAGTATTAGAAAAAACCTTCAGTCTCCCAAAGGAACTACTCTGAAATATGTCTTGCTTACATTTCATGTGTCACTATATAAAATTTAGACTCACCTTTAAGTAACTTCAAGTTACAAGAGACTCTGAAGATAATCTTATTTGCAACTCGATGCTGTCTCTGAGAAAACCTATGAAAATATGACACAGACAATGGGATAAGCCATAATATCTTGTACATTGTTAGCACACAATTTTTACATTATTTGTAATAGCAGACCTTGCTAGACTATGAGGTCCTACAGCAAGACTGAGTTGACCTCAATCTATCTGCAAATCCTTTCCTGCCTGAAGTTGGTCTATATTTACCTCTATCCACTCTACTTTCTACCCAAGCTAGAGCTTATTTTCTGTATATTTCTTGTTCAGCTCAGTTCAAAATCCATTGATTGAGCACTCACTCTGCCAACCAGGACTCCAAACACGAATGTGGTACTGTCCTTGAGCACATGGAGCTTAAAGTTGGTTAGGGAACCAGACACTTAAATGGTTCAATTTAATTTCTCATATTCAGTGTTACAGTGGAGGGATGGAGTAGTTTCTGTGACAGGAGTTTATTCATTCACCAAATACTGGTTATATATGCACTATGGGGCAAGTACTGATAACATGAGGTGTCTGGGTGGAGTTTAGCTCCTAGCTGGGGCTTATAGAGAAGTGGGACATGTAACAGATCGTAGTCACCAAGGAGAAAAGAACTCATGTGATTTCCTAGAGTTTTCTCAGTTTGGATTGATGTGCATTTTAGAAAAAGCCTTGTGTCTCTGAAAATTGCTGTTTCTTCTGGTCCCAAGTTGTTTTGAACAGTTTAAATTGCCAAGTAATTCCATATTTTATTCATTGAATACTCTGTCTACCTCTTCTCCTTTTTCCCTCATCCTACCACACATGGTTCTGTTTACCTCATTTACATGCCTGGATCCTATGTTCATCTAGTGCACAAAGATTCTTACAAATGAGCTTTGACCCTTGTAGAACTTCAACCTTTATAGACTACATACATCAGCATATAAATGGCATTCTGTGTATGGGGAAAGAATATTAAAATCATTTTCTGGTTATTTGGGTATGAGTGTATCCCTCACAACCCAGAGATACAAATAGTCCTGTCTATATATATGGTTTGGCTTTCAAGAAGCACAATTTACAGGCTGAAACCAAAAATGACCAAAAGAAATTCCAAGCATTACAAGTGTTCCTTGTGAGACATTAAAACACATCTAATTCAGGGCGCCTGGGTGGCTCAGTTGGTTGAGTGTCGGACTCTTGATTTCCACTCAGGTCATGATCTCAGGGTCCTGGGATTGAGCCCCACATTGGGCTCCATGCTAACCAGGGAGTCCTTGAAGATTTCTCTCCCTCTCCGCCTCCCCCACTCATGCTCTCTCTCAAATAAATCTTTTAAAAAATAAAGATAAAATGGATTCCAAAGAGACATACCTAATTCATAACTTCAGCAACATACACAACACTTAAGAGACTCATTTGTGACCCTCGTGACAACATCGATACTCAATATTTCTTTTTCCAGTAAAAGCAACTTTTATTCTATGTCCCACTCTGGCTGTTCTCCTCTGTCCCCCACATGTTATAGACTTAACATTGACTTAACCTTCCATCTACTGTCCTGCTCTTTCTCCAGCCTTCTCTGCTTTTACTCTGACTGCATGCATCATAAAAGAGTAAGAGCTTGCCTAACCAAGATTGAATCTTCTGGGTTAAGAAGAGAGTTTGTGGGTTAGCAATAAGAGAAGCATTCTTTTGAGGACTAGAATAGACAAAAAGTTTGCAAAGACTCCCATATTATTAATTTATTTCTTTATACGTGCATATTTATAGCTCTTAACACACAATGAGATGAAACATTTTCTTAATCCAAAGTAAACTGAATCTAAGTTCTTCAAGCAAACCATTGATTTCATGGTGGTTTTGCATTAATAAACTCAGTGTAACTAGGTCTTATGCTTTATTTACAGCTCCCATTGCCATAAATTGATGTCCAAAGGCTTAGAATCTTGTTTTTATTAAAATTAAAATCTGATGCTCTAGGAATGGGAGTTGTTAGATGTGGCTTTGCCCCCAACAATGCTTTCCAAATAATCTATTGCAAATGTTGAAACAGGGTACCAGGGAGTAGTGTTCTGTAAGATTTTGGGCAATACAGATCTGTGTCTTGAATAACAAAACAGGACAATGACATCTACTGCTGGCTCCTACAGTCTTTAAGCTTCCTGATCTTCAGAAAGGGCTCTGGCTGTGTTTCAAGTTAGAAAGATCCAGAAGGAAGAAAAACAAGTCTTCTTGTTGACTTGAACTTTGGTTTGTTTTCTAGGAAATGTGTTATTTCATATTTTGCTTCATTTTTTTCTGAATTTCCAAAACAACTATAGTTTAAACCACAATTTGATGATAATCTTGTGCTTATGTCTTTTGTTTTATGTGTATCACCTCTGTGTCCCTTAAAGGTTTCTAAGGTACAGAGAAAGTACTTTGTCTCGCGCTTGTCTAGTAGAGGTCGTAGATATACAGTAACTCCTCAAAAAATATACAAAGATGGAAAATTCTCAGGGAATTAAATTAGAATGAATTCAGGGCTTCGCATGTTCCAGGTATTGTGCTAGATGTTTCAATGCATTATTCTTTACTGAAACCTCACAACAATGCAGTGTGATCCTTTTATTCTTATTTTCAAAAATGAAGGTCTTAATACTCGGAGAGGCTATTTTTTATTTGCCTGGTATTATACCACTAGTAAGTAGCACATTTGAGATCTCTGCATTTTTTCCTGCTTTACTTTTAATTTCATAAAATACTTTGTCTATGTTTATGTATTTACTCATGAAAACATCTATTTACTTAAAAATGTTGGAGTCAGTTGAGTACAGATATGAACTTTTTTTTTTTCAATCACTGCACTCACACTTGTGTCAGTTTCCCCCTCTCTGCCTCTGATGGGATCTCAGGCAGTCACAGCGGGCCAACCTCATCTTCAGTTTCAGATGAAACTCTGACGTTCCAAATTTCTCCACCTCCCAGTTCAGACTGACCTTCAACTTCCACAGTTGAACAGTGGGAAAAGGGAGTCTGGCCTGTGCTTCCTCTCCCGCCCCTCTGCTCTTTTGCTCTTCCTGTCCTCCTTCAACCCCAGAGATGCTTCTGGATTCTCCAGGTTTGGGAAAGTGAAAATGGATGAAAGGAATGGATTGGTTTTGTTCTCCCTTAACTATTCAATGCCTTCTATGTGGCAAATGACCGTTTCAGATGTCAGTGAAGACTGCAATATGGAATAGTTTGTTAGATGGTTTTATTATAAAGAAAGACCTCATCAATATGGCTTTTTATTTAGAAAAGTCTGGAAAATAAATGTGAGGTGACCCAATTAAGAAATGAATTATAGCACTAAGAGGGGAAAGCAATGAAGGAGGATTTCAATAGAGAAGACATTCAGAGAATTAGAATTGGTGAAAACACTCAAGTGAACTGAAAAAATAAGATTTACGAGATCCATGTAAGCATACTGATACAAATAAAATGGAGAAGACATGTGAAGTCAATTCTGGGTTGACAAAAGAGATAAAGGAGATAGAGACTGAAAGACCATCTGTCTTTCATTTCCCAAGTACATGTTCATTGAAATTCTCATTCACAACACATGACGATTTAATGCAGGATTCTGTAATTGCTCAGACTCTATAAAGAGTTCTGGAATCAAGAAATAATAGGCAAACTCACAATGGGGCTTGTGTGTTGAAGGGTAAGGAAGGAATATAAAGAAAAATAATGAATATGTGCTTTCATTTAGAAAAAAAATATAATAAATTTTACAAAGTTTTGGGAATTTTGTTTGTGAGGAGAGTTTCCCTATTTCCCATCACACTGAAATTTAGGTAACTAATCCTCTGAGAGCATCAGCCTGTCAATTGCTTATTGTGTTGTGGCCTATTATGTGGTCTACTTGCCTGTTGGAATCAGACCTGAAAACTTTTATCTCTGATCCTATTTATTCAGAAATTATTCTTGAGCGGCTTCAGGTTTTACTGTAAGTGTTCACAGGAATATAAGCAGTATTTTTTCTAGTAATTTGAAAGCCCATTATGAAATATTACACTTCTTTCTCTTCTTTTTTTTTATGGGGGGGGAGGGGCAGAGGGAAAGGAAGAGAGAGAATTTTAAGCAGGCTCCACGCCCAGCACAGAGCCTGACATGGGGCCCAATCTCATAACCCTGAGATCATGACCTGAGCTGAAATCAAGAGTTGGGCACTTAACTGACTGAGCCACCTAGGTACCGCTGAAATATTAAATATCTAAAAAACTGTTTATAGCAGACTGTTTAGGTACCTGAGCCTATGGTGGCAGAAAGGATCACAAACTACAGTGTGATTATATTGTATTAATCTTATTTTTAAAATTATCCAGGTTGGAATATATCATAATTTTTGGATTATCAATCCTCAGTCTTTGTTAAGTCTCAATAATAATAATAATAAAAATAATAATCAGAATCCACTGACTTTTTTCTCTAGTAGTGCAAATAGGATATCAGTTGCTTAAAACATTACTCATTTGGAGACATTCTCTCTCTCTCTCTCTCTTTCTCCCCCACACCCACTCCCCCTACATACACTCTTACACATATTCACATACACATTCCACCGTCCACATCTCTATAACTCTAGGTAGGGATTGTCTTCTCCCACAATATAACAATCTTTAGGAAACTTTCTAAATAAGAAAGCCTTTCCAAAATCATATATTTGAAAACAATTATACATTCTCAATGCTGGTCCAGTAACAAAATTAAGTCACAATGTAAGGCAGTAGGGGTGTGCTGGTCCTGATAAGGGAAGAAGGGGATTCTATACCAAATGAGTTGCAGAACCCAGCCCGCATGCACTGGCAGGAACTGAGAGAGGATGATAGGAGTAGATTTTGAGGATGTTTAATCAAGGAATTGGAACATAAGATTGAATAAGGGAGAGTTTATCAATTCGAGAACCCTCTCCTGATACGCAGAATTTAACATCATAGCAAAAATATCAGGAGATGTCTCCTGATGACTCCTAGAATGGAGAGAACTATGGCTAGAATTGCTGTGCCAGATGAGGGAAGATGGTATTAATAGTCTCAAAGACATGGACATGCTAAAGTGGATAGTCCATGTAAGGCTAGAGAATTCACCAGAGGACTATGTTCCACGGGAAGACAAAGAGTAGATAAACCACTTACAATAAAAATGCACTGATGAGTAGGGCACCAAAATAATTTAGAAGTTCAATGGTAACCCTGGATTGACCACAGGTGATGCTGTTTTAGAACTGGGTTCTTTAATTCAGGACAGTTGATAGACCCCAAAACAATAGAGGCCAGATGGTTTTGCTTATCTATCAGAAGCCAGGTAGCCATGACACTGATGACATCGGAAGATGGTGTTGGGATCACATCCTAACTGAGGGGTATACCACTTCCAAAGTCCATTTCCAATTGGTGCAAGTGTGGAGCTTGAAAATTGATTTAAGGCTTTACAATTTTTAAAATTTTTACCCTAAGCTCTTTTTCAGTGGCAAAAAATGCCTATGAAAGTTTATAGTAAGTTTCCATTTGTTTATAGACAAATTCATATGCTAGTAACCATACTGATGTTCTCTTTTCTTTTTTCTTTATTATTTTATTTGTTCTCAAATCTGCTATCTTTTCTTATGATTCTCTTTCAAATTTAATGATGGCTATTTTGAAGTTCCTTGAAATAATATGCTTTGGTAGAAAAGCCACATCTCTAAGCTTCGAATGGTTCGAATGTTAATGAGACCTTTTTGTTCTAATCCTTTTATAGGCCTATATCTGGTCACTTGGTGTGGTAGATAGAAAAATGTTCCCTGTTCCCCAAAGATATCTATGTCCCAGAAACTACAAGCATGTTATGTGATATAGCAAAAGGGACTTTGCAAATGTGATTAAATTAAGGGCTTGAGATAGAAAGATTGTCCTGGATTATCCAGATGAGCCCAGTGAAATTACAGGGGTCCTCATAAAAAGGAGGCAGCAGAATCAGGGTCAGAGAAGATTTTCCATCAGAAGCAGAAGTCAGACTGATATGAGGATAGGAGCCTAGGGATATGGGCAGCCCTTAAGTGCTAAAAAATTGGGGGTCTTTTAGCCCACTACTACTTCTTCACACTTCGGCCTAGCAATGACATATCACATTTCCCTTTATATTCAATGGGCAATAGTAGTCACGTGCCACCCAGAGAAGTAAGAACAGACCAAGAATCGTAGAACCGTGGCCAGAAAGAAGGGTGAATAGATTTTACTGAACACATAGAAGTTCCTGTCACAGTCAAATGAGGTCTTCTTCTGGAAGTGGAGGGTTTTCATGCTGCAATCTGAATCTAAGTAGGAAACAACCAGGTAAATAGGAAGTGGACTGCTTGATATTAATGAAGCACTTAATAAATATAAATTAAATAAATGCATGGGTGGAAGAGAAGACACTGGGCAGAAATGAGTGTAGCAGTTTGAGAAACAGAAGATCCTTGTCGGTGAAATGAAGTGAATAATGTAAAAAGTATTTGATAGTGAGGATAAAATAGAGGCAGAGACCAAATCATGCTCGATTTTTGTAGGTTCTGTTAGTTTTTAAGTTAGTTATACGTGTGATGAGTTTCACTGAAGGATCTTAAGGGTGGGAGGGATACCAATGATTTACATGATTGGAAGCTCCTTACCCTATAGTGTGAAACAATGAATGGACAGAGGTACAGCGAATACAGGACAAATTAGAGATTGTCATAGTATTTTTGTTAGGAAAAGCAGTAATTAGGTTTTGACTTAGAGAAACCAAGATGAAATTTGTGATACGTTTTGGAATTTGTTCCTCCCATTGGAGCCATTATCTCCTCCAATTTGAAATCATACACACATGTGAACACACACACACACACACACACCACAGAACTGTCTTTCTTTTCATCACTATCATTGATAAAAAAAGGACTTAATATTTTTGGTCCATAGGAACACCTGCTAATGGAAACATAAATGTGGAAAATGTACATTAAATTTAAACTCAGAAGGGTAGAGTGACTGCAGGTAGACTGGACACCTATATTTGAGCTGACTGAATTATATAATGTGTTGAGAAGAATTCCAAGCCAAATTTGAGTCAGAAAGAGTGCCATGACTGACCCTTTCTGTCAACTATGGGCACAGAGAAAAAGGAGAGGTGACCTATGTGCCATATGTTTGTGTTAGAGTTCTAGCAATGAGGAAAAAAGTCATATTTCCACTCTGCCTCCATTTTTAGATTTTTCTTTGGATTGGGGAAAGTGGAAAAGCACAAGAAGAGAAAGAACATGCCAAGAGGGGCCACTCGGCGCTTGCAGCAGCTGTCCCACAACAGGGAATTATAAAGGAAACATTAGCGTAAGAGGGATACAATATATGTCTCGTGATTGCAAAACCATACTGAATTCCCTGTTCATTTAAGTCATGTTTCACATCTGGTCCATATGTGTAATTGGAAATCTCAGAACTGCATTTTCATGAAGGAAGATAAAGATGCCAAATACTTTACAGAGAGGATTTATTTGTTTGTGAGTAATACGCATGGAAATGTGACAAAGGGAAAGCTATGCCTGGAACTGGGATTTAGCACTAATAAGTGAGAGAAACACTTCCTTTGTAAGGAGGTATATAAGCAATTGAAAACTTTCACTCGATTTAGCATAAATTAATAACTGAAGACTGAAACAAAGCACAGATGACATAAAGTCAATCTAGAATCTTCTGGGAACCTTTATTAAGACCAAAAAAAAAAAAAAAGGCATGAGAGAAAGTAGAGATTGAAAATCTGAATTACTAAAAACATATTGCTCAAATTCAGGAGACTCCTTAACTCAATACATAACTTAATTGAATCTACATGATGCCAAAGCATCCGGATTGCTGGATAATTAGAGGTGGGGATAAAGAATAAAGAATAACTTGATGAATGGTGGAATTTTTTACTTGTCATCCGGATGTTCTGACCCAATAATGAACAAATATTTTATTGCAGATGATAGTAATTTGGCTTCAACATGTTACATAAAAACCATCAAAAAGATTACTATTGTATACAACAAATATATACTTTTGTAGCCTAGCACTCATCCTTATAATTGTCAACAGTTCCAACATTTCCCACTATGAGCATTTTGCTATCTTCATTGTTTCCTTGTCTTGAACAGGCAGGTGAAGCAAAACCATCCTCTTACTCAGTGGCCCTAGAGTGTGCATGTGAGTGTCCCGGAAGGGGCAGGGGCTCTTGTAATGTGCTTCTCACCAAAAATATCTCTGGCTCTGGCCAAATTGCTTGTTCTCATTGAGCCTCAGTTTTCTTCTCTCATAAAGGCATTAGAATCAATGATACCGGGAGTACTCCGACTGCAAATAGGAGAAACTGAACTAATGGAAAGTTGAACAAAAATAGGTTTATTTTTCTCACATAATAAATAGTCTGGAGGTGAGCAGTCCAACATAGGGCTAATGACTCCATGACTTCATAAACTATTGGAAGACTATCTTCCATATTTGTGCTCCGCTACTCCTCGCCGTTTGTCTTTCACCTCATGGTCATACAATGGCAGTATTAGTTCCAGACATTGGGTGTATACTCAAGGCAGTGGCAGGAAAAGACAAATGGTGTTGCTGGCTGTGCTGGCTCCTTACATTAGGAATACATGATGGAAAAAAAGTAAAGCCTTATTGGGCTTTGTCTCACACAGCAGTAACCAGAAATATGTAATATGACCACCTCTAGGTGAAAAAGGGAAGGTAAAAGCAAATAGAGCCCTGGACACATTTTCACTCCAAACCCAAAGAGTTCTATTAGCAAGGAGAAAATGGAGAATGACCAGTTCATAGGCATCTGTTTCTCTCACAGGGATTCCTAAGGCCCCTCACAGATTCAAAACTCTGTGATGGAAAGAAAGTTAGGATAGATAAGGTTCAGTGAAATTGCCAAGCTGGTGTTAGGAAATCTTTGTCCAGTTCTTGTGACTATTTGGAGGGTTGCCTGTAACTGGGAAGAACCCTTTGGATCTTCCCATTTATGATTACAAAATTTAACTTCTACCAACACAAATTGCATGATTAAAAGAAGTAACTTGTAACAATAAGTACCAGGATCACTTCTAAGTTTTTGGAAAGATTATCACATTGCTTCTAGGATTCATGGGCTTTGTGAGAAAATTCCTGCACAACTTTCAATTAACTTAACAGTTGTCAGGATGTTGCCTTTTTAATATGGTAGCCAGATGTATCATTTTAGTCTGATTGTACTCATTCTTTTTCTGCCTTTCTGAAAATGGATATAAATCTGGGTTTTTACTTTGCCAAATTCCTGTGTGTGTTGTGTGTATGTGTGTGTGTGTCTGATGGTTGAAAATAAAACTATGTTGCCATAGGATTCTGAAAGATGAGCACACAGAAACAAAACTTTGCTAGAGATTTGGAAGGGTTCCGATATCTTACCAGCTATTCTCCTCTGCTGAATTACTAGGATCAAAGAAGCTCACATTGATACAGGGACCTTTAGGGCATTCATCCATTCATTCAACAAATATTTATAGAACTCTTACTATATGCTATATGACAGGCACTCTTCTAGGCTATGGGGGGGTGACAGTAACGAACAAAATGGAACAAATTCTTGTCTTCATGAAGTTTATATTTTAGTGAAAATACAGAAGTGAAAAGTAATGTACATTCCATTCAGCTAGAGCAATGGGAGAGGAAGTCATTAGGTGGGGTGTGGTGCAGTTTAAGATAGGGCATTCAGCAAAGGCATTTCCATGACTTTTGAACTAAGGACCAATGTTCCTTTCCTCTGTTTAATCCCAATTTCTCAACTCATTCTTCAACATAACTCCTTTATATGAGCTTTCTTATCCCCCTCAGATAATTGAGTAATTCATCATTTTCCTCCGGAATTCTCAGTGTGGGGCAAACAAATTGTGTGAAAGTTGATATATATTCACCTTGAAGGGCCCTCTTTAGGAAAAAAAAATTACAATTAGAAAATTAGATATGAATGCAAATACTTATTTTTACTAGGGAAAAACATAGTAAATTAAACAAATTTTAAAAGCTGACAAATTCCCAAAACATCACAAAATCCAGAAAAGTAACAATATTTTTAGTAATGAATTGATCAATTCCCTCTATAGTCATTTCATCTATATTTTGGCTACATGGTTGTGAATAATTTGACATAACTCAACAACTTTGTAAAATAATTTCTATAAAGAAAATGAGAAAGATAATTTATCCTTGCCTCTGGCATGAGAGACTGATTTTTTAAATGTATATTCAGAACGCATGGGTCATGTAAGCTCTTAGAAAATATATTCTATTCTCACTTTTTATTATAGGTTGTACTGTGCATATTAAAAAAATCTTACTATCATGAACACTGAAAAAGAAGAAACAGAGTGGAGAACTTTAATGTGACTAGTTAATAATTAACTAAATCCTCGCCCTACAATTTTATATACCTGATGATTTAAAGAGTTTTCCGCAGAAGAGTTTTTGAATCAGGACATTTCAAGCCTGATTTCTCCTCTCATTTCTAACCTAATTCTGGTGCCTGGCGCCATGGGATATGTTAACACTTGTTTATGTTAACACACAAACGTTATCTACAGTAACTAACAGGTTAACATTAGCCATCCAACTTCTGGCCCTGCACATCTGTATCATAACGAGCCAACCCCATACGGGACAACTAGCAAGAAATAGACTTGTAAGTCATGTTTCAAAAAGCACATAATTCTATTCTACTAAACCCAATCCAGTTTCCCATTAATCATATCTCACAAATGCCTACTTCCATTCCAGTGCCCTCTTGATATAAGGGGAATTGCAGTAGGGTGAGAAGGCAGTAAGAGCTACTGATCTTAGGATTTTTCCTTGGACAGAGCCTTTCTACTGTTTTTATTTCAGATAGCAGAAGGTGACAGCTCCATTTCTTCAGAGACAGAGAAAGCTCTGGCAAAACTTAAAATTTCTGGTTTAAAATTTATAGGGGTTCATGACACCTGGGTGGCTTAGTTGGTTGAGTCTCCAACTCTTAATTTCGGCTCAGGTCATGATCTCAGTGTTGTGGGATCCAGCCCCATGTCAGGCTCTACACTCAGCCAGGAGTCTGCTTCTCTCCCTCTCCCTCTGCCCTTCTGCGTGCAGTATGGTAACTCTCTCACTCTCTAAAAATCAATTAATAGGGGCACCTCGGTGGCTCAGTTGTTAAGCGTCTGCCTTCCGCTCAGCTCACGATCCCAGGGTCCTGGGATCGAGCCCCGCACCCGGCTCCCTGCTTAGCCTGCTTCTCCTTCTCCCACTCCCTCTGCTTGTGTTCCCTCTCTTGCTGTGTCTCTCTCTGAATTTTATTGGAACATCTATCTGACAAGGCAGAACACAATATAGCACAGTTTATGCCAACAACAGTCAGAAACCCTCTTGGCTTGACCCTCTTGTTTATGTGGCTTCAATTTCATCCAGTTTCCTTCGTGGTAGTAAAATTGCACAAGCTTCCAGTCTTATATCCACAGACTGTATAATCTCAGGGAAGAGAGAGCTTCTCTCTCGTATCCAGAGAAATGTTCTGAACTAATTTTCATGGGCCTGCGATGGGCCAATCCCTTAACTGACACTTGAGGGAAAAGGTAGATTACAAGTTCCTCAGGTGGACCAGGCTGTTTATGTCTGAGCCTTTCCCAATTTGGCTTCACAAAAGCAATGGCTGAGTGGAATCTGAAGGTGCAAACACCAGCTCCCACACGTTTATAGAGCACTGCCCAATTGACAAAGTACTTTCACATACTATCTATGTACAACTTTTCTGAGGCCACTTTTCTACATGCAGTTAAAAAGCTGAAAACTTAGACACTATAATCTCCCACAACTATTTGGGTCCCTTCATGGAAGATTTAAAATGTTTTCCAGTTATATCAGCTTGAACAATGGACCAAAAGAGAATATGGAATTGCTTAAAAGAAGAATGGGGAATCGGGAAATTTGGAGCAAAGCCTTGGTTGTAGCTCTAGCTGTTTGTCTTATTCTGCACAAATCATACAGCTTGCCTGGGTCTCTCTTTCACCATCTTAAAATAAGAAGTAAGAAAACGCAAAAAAAAAAAAAAAAAAAAAGAAGTAAGAAAATGCACCATGAAGTCCCTAAGTTTCTAAAACTGGAGATACATACATAACAAGGTTGACTTCCTTTTATGGGAATGCAGAGCATGGTTGAGAAGGAAGGGCATCAGAAAATAAAAGGTGATGGGGGTGCCTGCATGGCTCAGTTGGTTGGGCATCCGACTCTTGTTTTGGCTCAGGTCATGATCTCATGGTTGTGAGATCAAGCCCCAAGTCAGGCTCCATGCTCAGTGAAGAGTCTGCTTGACAGTCTCTCTCTCCCTCACCCGCTGCCCCTCCCCCATGCTTGTGCACTCTCTCTCTCTCTCTCTCTTTCAATAAATAAATAAAATCTTTAAAAAAAAAGGATGATGGGTCGCCTGGGTGGCTCAGTCAGTTGAGCGGCTGCCTTCGGCTCAGGTCATGATCCCAGGGTCCTGGGATCGAGCCCCACATCAGGCTCCCTGCTCCGCGGGAAGCCTGCTTCTCCCTCTCCTATTCCCCCTGCTTGTATTCCCTCTCTCACTGTGTCTCTCTCTGTCAAATAAATAAAATCTTTTTAAAAAAATAAAAATAAATAAAAATAAATAAAAATAAAATTAAAAAAAGGATGATGTATAGACAAGATTAAAAAACCATTATGTATAACCTCCCTCCTCTTCCTGTTTGTGGAGGCCCAGGCTGGTAGACTCCATCAATATAGATCACCCAGCTCTGAACTTGTTCTCAGAAAGCTTCACCTAGAGAGTTGCTGTGTTGGTAGCTAAAAAGTGAGAGGAAAATTGTATCCATAGAGATTGCTGAGGATTAAAATATGGAGATGTTAAAATATGTCAAAATTACAAAGGTTTAGCAACTCTCCATTTGCTGCTCTCCCCAGCCCCTGGCAACACCATTGGATTCTTTGCTTCTGAGTTTGACTGTCTTAGGTACCTCATATAAGTGGACTCACACAATATCTATCTTTCTGTGACAGACTTTTTTCACCTAGCACAACACCCTTAAGATTCATCCATGTCATCACATGTTACAGGATTTCTTTCCTTTTCTAAGGCTGCATGCTATTCCACTGATATACAATGTTGTGCCTATAGACAACAATTCTGTGTTGTGCACTTGTACACTTAAAACTGTTGAGAGGGCAGATATTACAGTAAGCATTTTTACAAAAATATGTTTTTTAAAGAAAAAGTCTCAAGAGCTTAAAGCTGGATACATAGAGAATATTAAAGAAAAGTGGACATGCACAAATGAGAGATCCAGGAGGCTAGGCTGAGCCGCTGCAGTGGCATTTTGAATGGGCATTCCAAATTCATTTACCAACTTGGGACATGGGATTGTTTTTGTAAATGACAAAATTAGAGTTGGTGTTTAATTGGAACACTTCAATATTTTGAACCATATTCAATTTTCAATAGCGCATCTTTAAAGAGGTATGTATGCAAAGAAATTTTTACTGAATTCAGAAAGGAAATTCATTTATGTTGGGTTTATAATAGGCGTGCCTCCCCCAAAATAGGGTAAAAAGGCAATAATCATCTGTATAATTTTTAGACATTTTATTAGAGAAAAATATTTGAGTGGTATGCACAGAGTTGAATCTTTGATATTTTTGCTTATGGTAGGAATACAGTAGGAAAAGGTAGTTGTATTTTTTTGGAATTTTAATAGAGGCTTTGCCCACACATATAAAGCCATTTTAAAAGTATGAAACCCAGTCACTAAATATTTCATAATTTTCCTATTAGTTAAAAGTTTTTGCTAGATCATGCACATTTTCTCCCAAATTTCAGGTTTTTTAAAATAATTTTCTTTTAATTTTAAAGAGAGCCTTCTGAATCACACATTAAGAGAGAAGCACCACATTTTGCTGGATTTGTACTATTAGTCTGTAGTCTAGCCTATAGAGTGAAAATTTTAGATTTAGATATTTGGCTTCTACTTGTCTGGTTGGTAGGGAACTCATCCATTAGCTCTTTTCATGTTTTTTACCAGTTACCTGAACAGCTGAAAAACATGAGAATGGCAGATTTTCTTCTAATTGTAATATATTAGAATTCAATGAGATAATTCATATATAATAGCTTAGGATTATGTGCGTTTGTATTGGAAGTTGTGGAGGATGGAAAGTTAAGTCCAAGTGTATGGACCTCCAGCCTCCTGGAGGCAAGAGGGAGTGGTAGGGAGCCTGACCTACCAAAGAAGTCTACACACATAGGAACAGGATTATCTCTTGTTTGAAAAATTATATAAAGAAAATATTTTATATTCAGTAAATGAATAAAAAGTATTGTTTTCATAATGAAGATTAAAGGAAAAATTTTACAAAGATGTTTGAGAATTACTAAGTAGTCTATTAAAACCACTGTAGGTTAATAGGCTCAAAAATCAAATATTATATACAAATTTCTGGTAGCCCTTCCACCATGTCACCATAAAGTCATTCCTCTGTCACTTGCCTTGGCATGGTTTATTTCTTTATTCTACATCTCTCTCCCACCATTTTAGCAAGTTGTACTGGATGAAAGTTGTGTTGGACAAGAGAGCCATCAATCTCCAAAAGAAAACAAGTGCCCACCCTCCCCGCTCCAGCATAGTGGAAAACAGCCAAACTATGGAGTGAGAAAACTCTGGGTCAATATCACAAATCCACAATCACAATTTTATTGCACTACCTTGGATAAGTTACTGTTTGTAAATTTGTAATTCAATATTAAAATAAGTTTGACAACTAAATTGAAGGTAATTTTTTGAGGATTCATGAGAAAACTATTGGAAAACACGTATGTGGAAAATCAATTTTCTTTGAAGTTTAAAAAAGCAAAATTGTATTATTAGTAATAACAATAGTACTGGTATTATTATAGTAATAGAACAGCAATAATAGGAAGAGTAATAATGATAATTATTGTTCTCCATGGTTGAAGTCACCCTTGGCAACAGCTATTTTGGAATGGAAAAATCACAAGCCAGTTAATTATGAAAATATGAAGCAAATATACATTCTTTATTCTTGTAGAAGCCCTCAAGCAGCAAAGTAATCTACAACCAGGTGTTTCGAAGTGAAATGTTAAATATTCTCTTCAGGAATATAATCTGGTTCATTAATGTAAGCAGAACAAGACAGAGTTACAATTTTTTCCTAAATCTTATTTTCTTTCTTTCTTTCTTTCTTTCTTTCTTTCTTTCTTTCTTTCTTTCTTTCTTTCTT